>NW_015374156.1:1438159-1740813 GCF_001272555.1 Dufourea novaeangliae | reverse complement strand
AAAAAAAAAAAAAAAAAAAAAAAATGGTACACGGCGTACACGGCTAGGTCAATAAACTGTGTGACGCAACGTCACTAGTGCGTTGGAATTTATCTGTTACAAATATACAAATGTAAGGCAAGGTATAAAAACGAATAAAACAAGAACATGTAAAAAGTAACATTAATAAAAATGTCCATTAACGATGCATTTAGAATAAATTGTCTTGCAGTTAACTCGTGAAATCATATAGATACACGTAATATGAATGGAATATATAACACTTTATTTGTGCTAATAACACTCAGAATTCATGCTTTATTGGTAACGTCGGATATTGACACTAAAATGGTAACAGGGCTACGTAGCCCTATGAACGTGGGACAGAAAAGAGCATTGGATGATAGGTCTATTCTATACCTAGTCGGTGGTGATACTAGATTCAAGTTGATTTGAATATAATTCACGAATGCACCGTTCTCATAACGTAGAGGGCAGCAGAAAGTCTCTGATGTTTTGCACGATCGGTATTTCAGAACCTGCGACACGAAGTTTCATATGTCAGGTCTATTCTATATCTCGTATGTGCTATTATCTAGAGACCGTTGAAATCTAAGTTGTTAAGGTACTGCTCGCATAGATTCTTGACATTCCTTGAGCTACAGACGACTGTGCTAGGGATCCAGCAAGTCGGGCCATGGAAATATGTACATATTTACATCAGACGTTGGATCTAGTCTTATTATACATATGTACCTCATCTGTCGTTTTGTGTAATTCAAAATAGAGACATACGTATATACTATAACGAATCGACAATATTTTAAGGCTTCATCTGCAACTGAAAGTTCAAGCTTTTAAGCATATAGTTATGCTATCTTGCCGCCAGATAGCATAACTATGTTATTTGGGGTAGACTCTATATCAGGAACCAAATCGATGGCGCAATGTAAAATCGAGAAAATGTTACTAGTGGTGAGTAGCTTGAGCGTTTTACTATAAAAGTATTACTTAAAATTTGTTAAAATTATTAAAACCCAATAACGATAAATTCTAACATTGATCGAGTAAATGTAACATTTTTGCATTCATTGTTAATAAAAACATGTAACTTTTACACTGAATAATGCTAGGGATTTTTGATGAAAGGTTTTCATAATTAACGTTTAAATGGTTGTGTGTTACACGTGTTTTAAAATATTTTATTATTTGCATATTTTTTGTGCAATTAGTTAAAGTAAATAGGAAAATGCGATGTTTTTACGTGAAGAAATGATTTCTTGTAGTTCATACTGCGAGATGACATTATTATGACATTAAGTACGGTTATACGGTATGTGTCACTTTATCGATTAAAATTTTCATTTTTGTCATTTACGTTAATTTTCAGTCGTTTCTCCGAAATTATCCAGTTTTTTCTAATTTAATCTGTAAAAATAAATTGTTTTCAGTATCAGTTTCTGTGATAACATTTATAAAAGTGTATGGACTGTGAGTTAACACTTTATAATGTTTTATGCAATTTGTAGAGTTCTTAGATTATTGTGTAACAATGTAGTCAAATAAGAGAATAAAATATTTAATAATAATGTAACTGGACAATGTGGTCTCAATAAACATCTTTTCGTTATTCTTAGTTATATAACTAAGGTATACGATTAATCACGTACTCTAGTTTTTTTAGCGTTCGTTTCATGTATATCTATGATTCTATATTTTATTGTGTATTACTCTATTAGGATGATTCACCTTATACTATAAACAAGCATTATTGTAAATATAAATATACAGACATTAAAGATAACAAAATGCAATGTGAGAGACAAGTACGATAAATATACATAATCTAAATATGGAATTATAGAAGGTTGTTATCATGAATTCCATTATATTCAAAATTCATTATTAGCGTGATATCATTGTGAAAGCATTAACACTGTGAGCTCTATATGACACTAAATTATAGTCGTACATAATGTTCTTGAACATACTAATAGTATGAAATAGGAATGTTTTTGAGGTATAAAAATGTTTTTGTGCTCTAAGTGTTAATAATTATAAAATTAAACAGATTGTTATAATTAATTTAAATCTTATGTAATACAAAAATAATATATAATAAACAATATTCTTATATACATATTATTTTATAAATATGATATATTTACAATGCAATGATATTGTTTTAAGATTTTCATTTTTAATCAATATTTTTATGTTACTTTATACATAATATTTAATCAATGTTATTGTTGAATAAATTTTGTTGAGTAAGCTTTGTTTAATCCGTATACATATGGTAATGTTATTGCATAGTATATACTGTATAGACATATATTTGAATTTATTTCACTTTAATCAGATTTCTTATTTTCACAATATAATCATTATTATATAAAATTAATTCAAACCTGAAATTCGATATTTAGAAATATTACAGTAACACGTGCTAATTGTTTTAGCTTCCATAAATCATCATCATAAATCATACTCTCCTTTTCATTATTTTTTACATGGTTTCTTATCAAGAATTATTTATTGAGGCCACTCAAATTTACGTTTATTAAGTATGAGCAACAGTATGCAAAATATAATAATTTGATAAAGATAAACAGTAATACAATATGAGTCGTTTTTAAAAAAGTGGTGTAAGTCCAATTTTGAAAAAAATATGTTCAAGGAACTTTCAGCTACAGATGGATAGCATTTTTTCACATTTACCATAACAAAGACAATACGGTACAATATTCTTACGAATTAGTCCAAAGAATATCGGCTGTTAAGTGGAATTGCATAAATGTTTATTTTTTCAAATTGGTATAAATCCATTTGTAACAATGAATCAATTTATTTAACACGTTAGCTACTGCCGTTTACAGAGATGCAGGTTCAAAAAGATAGAAGAATCCTGTCAGAGAAGTTGTAAATTGGTTTAAGATTTGCTAATGAGATTTAAAAGGGTGCACTATGTAAAATGTTACATGAAACATCAGTGGAAGATAATGCGAAATAGCCCTAAGATTTATCCCCAAAACGAGAAAGGCTAACAAATTTCAGTGAAATAATATTATTGCCGTTATATACAAATTCAAAATCTGTTACACTAGCTAAATATAACGATATGATGAGTTTATTGCCTTATACACTCCCTGTTCACCGCGAATATTTCGAGAAACTTTCTTCGAAGCAAAATAAACAAATTATTAGTAGAAGTTACTAATATTATCTATCTTTATGATTGTGTTATATATTATAAATATATTTTTAAACAACAGAAAAGATTGTAATAAGCACAAAGCTGTATACAATAAAAATATACAATACAATACAATACAATACAATACAAATATATTTTTACACTCAATAATATAACTTTATTTTTAATATAATTATTATTATTCGTATTGTAGAATTATATTCCAGAAAAATTTAATTTATTTGAAATATAAATTTAAATTTGATATTAGTCATGTGTTTGATAATTTATTATTTTTAAAAGTGGTGTAAGTCCATTTGCGGTTAACAAAAACACTGTTTTACTTAGAGAATATTTATAAAACTGCTCACATAATAAAATAAACATATCTGGAATCTTAAAAACATAATAGAAGCGTTTAACAATATTTTTAAATAGGGCGAAATGCAAAACCATAGATATTTCGAAATAAAGAAAAGTGGATTTACATACTACTTAAAAAAAAACGGATCATATATTTTTCACACTTTTGAGAGGTTGTAACAGTAACTTTACCCATTTATAACAATTTCACATGTATGTAACTATTGCATGAAGATTGCTAACAAAATGTTTCAGAACATTTTGTTTACACCACTTAAAACAGAATGAATGAGAGGTAACAATGATACTTATTTGTACTTAAATGTCTTTCAGTTTTCTATTTCTATTGTACAGTTCATTATGCAATACCTACAAGCCTTTATTAATTTTTTTAATCGAGGATGTGGATTTCAATAGAAAAAAAGAAAATGCCACGTTTATGTAGATTATTTTAACATTTTCGTAATATGATATTTCTAGGTAATGGGAATTGGGGCACTTTGATGCAACGGGGCACAATGAAAAACTAATAGTTCCTCGATATCCGTAAACATTTAAAAGTTTAAAACATGACCATAGGATAGCATATAAACAATCTCATCTTGTGGTCCTGTTATGAACTTTTAAATGTTTATGGATATCGAGATACTATTGGTGTTTCGTTTAACCCTGTTACATCAAACTGCTCGAACTCCCCATACACGTAAACCTAAAAATTACCTTCAGTAATTAAACTCTGAAACTATCTCAACACATGCAAAAAAAGTAAGAAAGTTCTGCTTTATAAGGTAATTCACTTGAGAGTTTTTGATTGGAAAGGAATAATAAATGAAATTGAAGTTGCGAACTTGTGGCCGTAGTAGTACGTCATTGGCCACAAAAATGTTAATATTTCATGTTTTTACGGTGATCGAAGATCCTGCAGCTCGACCGCAATAAAAAGAATTGCACCCGAAAAGAAAGTGATATATTACGAGTGCCTTTAATACGAAAATATCGTGAAGTTCAAATAAGAGGTGTTACACACCGTATACCGCTAATATTCATCACTGAAACTTTTATCTTCGTTACACCTGAAAATTTTACCTTTACGACCTGCATCACAATGTTCGTTTTCAAAGTTCACGCGCATCGGATACAGATTAAATTTTTAATCTCACTACTGCCGATCACGTTCTACGCTTCGGCATTCACATATTTACGTTCCTTTTAACGATTTATCGTTGCGACAAAAATACAAGAAGAAAAAGGAATGGCACGAACAGTGTGGTTACATATTCTATAGTATATTATGCGATAATTACAAGTTTTGTTTTCATTTTCTGATTGGTCTCTACTTCTTTTTACTTTTGCATTTGTTTAAATCGAGGTGATGTTACTTGATTATATCGAGGAAATATGCTTTGATATTGCAGTTTAAAATCACATGTGACAAAAGTACATTCTGGAATAATCAATCAACCTGGCGATCTAATTTTTTCAGCGCAAAATTCAAAGTAAGTTACTTCCCAGATAGCACATGACGTCTTGAAGACGGCTTAAAGGCGCCTTAGACCTAAGAGAGCCGTAAAATGGGCGTCTTCAAGGCGTCATGTGCTATCTGGGTTAAGTTAAGTAATCCACGAAAGTGTGTGTCTGCATAAATATCTGCAGCCTGGAAACATTCCGTGAGCAACAAATAAATTATTTTTATTCTCTATTTAATGTTTCAAATTCATATGAAAGTAGGAATTTAAAATCGATCTTTGATTAATCTCTTGTGTCCTCGAAAGCATCATTCAGAGATGGTATCACTATACAGCAGAGTTGGGCATAATTTTATTCGATTAATACATAGTGAAAAGCTGAAGTATCCAGGGGCATCAGTCGGAGCTTTAAACAGTTAATGGGATTAAATAATTATTTGCCAAATGTCGACTCATTGAAGAAGAAGTATTATTTTATTATTAAAAATTGAAATTTATATGTTCAAACGATTAAAAATGACGAGGTACTTTTTTGTTTTTTTATTCGCTATTCGAAACCTTTTATCTGTATAATGAATTTGCCCATCGCCGCCATACAGAGGTGTACAAGTCATTATACATATAGATTCATCGCGAACTTTTCGCATTCATTTGTGTACTAAATAAATATTTCAGGCATTTCTTTCAATTTCTGTTGTGTCTCTTTTTTCAGTTTTCTGTTTTTCTCCTCTTCTGGTGAGGCAACAGTTAAAGCTGAGTGAAAATTTCAATCTATTTAAACCCTGAAAGATTATCGCATGTACAACATCGCGCTGAAAATCTTTTCAACGAAAAATATTACGTATTGCATTGCAATAATACATTGGGTCAATGCACACGAAATTGCCGTTTTGCGTGTTCTGTTTGGTCAATTGATATTTACAAAGCCAACACAGGCTCTAGCTTGGTCGTACAAAAGCATCACACGCTTTCGCGTTATTAACATCGGACACATTTATTTTGTAATTTCTCGTTCAAGGTTAAAAAATACAATTACCTCTCATCACTTTTGAATAACTGTTTGAACAAAGTTTCAATAAATGCATACCAACAAACAAAGACGATATTTACAGTTTCGATCGGCAGGTTTCATGCGCATAAGCCGAGTTACATTGCACCTAAAATGCGAAATCATTGAACCGCATGTACACCGCTCTACATTGCATTTAAAATGCCAAATCGAAAATTTGTTGATTGAAATCGAGACAAAAAACATTCAAAGATTCAAACCAACAACAGAAACGTCTAAACGAAATCAAAGCTCTATTTGAAGATCACGTTCTTCTTCCTTGTTCTTTCTCTCTCTTTCTCTCCCCCTCTCTCTCTCCCTCTCAAATTTAATAATTCATAATGTACACCTCTGCACGCCCTAGCAATTCGTGTGCGAAGTTGCACCAGCCAGCCTTAGTTAATTTCGTTAGGCAACCTGAGACAAGGGCGTGGATTTTGATCGACGATAGGTGTGGCGTGCGCGGTGGCGAGAGCGTGCGTTCCGAGAGCAAGAAAAACATTGAATCCGATGTGTGGACAGTCAGAGAGATTCGTTTAACGATACACACCACCACGGTGGAGTTGCATCTCGGGAGGCGGAACGAGCCCGCACACGCTTCTACCGCCACACAGGCCCGATACCCCTTTCCTCTTTGTCCGTCGCTTTCGTGCTCGCTCTATCGCTCGTTAGGCGCGTTAGTCCTCTTCTTAACGCGGAACTTTCGACCTCTCGTTCGCAGGCATATAACACTGGTCACTTAGTTTATGCTCGACCCTGTCGTCGGTCGGATCGGTGGAGGGATCGGCGGTCGTCGCTTCATAGGACGAACGACTCCACGCTTCTCCGTCACGGAGAACGGACCGAAACTGGTAAACGTTAAAACGATACTATTTTTACGATCTCGCTTCTGTCTTGGGGCTCTGCGTTCTTCTCTTCTCGTTGTCCATCCACGTTCAGCTCTATCGCTCTGTTTCTTCATCTTCGAAACATTTCTAATCGTATCATTCCCTCCCCGGTTTATCGAGCATAGCTAGCACACGGTTAGGGTCATTAGACTTGTGCGAACGTCGGAATAGAAACTAAGACCTTCAGGCATGAACTTCGTGTGCCGCTTTTGGGGGTTATGATGTTTCACCGGTACCGAAACGATGCGCGGTCTTATTTACACGACTCACGTTCGGCGGTCGTGCTTGCATAGGATTAGGATTAAGTAGTCCCAGGTTGGGGTAACGAATACGGTAACGTGAGTTGTCTACGACAACCGGCATGCGTACGAACACGTTGAGTGTGAGATCGTTCAGGGGGAGGGGGGAGTTTTTGTTATACGGTTGCTCGATCGTTTTCCGTGTACATGCGTCGCGCATCTTTTTCACTTAACGATAACGCTCCCCACGTGTCAACATACTTGTTCCTTTTTACGCAGTGGTTACTAATGATTGTTGTGGGACGTTATTTATTTTGGAGTGGACGTATCGTAATATTGCGTGCTCGAATGCCTCCTATTTGAAAATAGTATTAGACATTTTTGGGCAGACGATTTACTGACTTGTTTGACAAATTTAGATTTTTATAGATATTAGGTGTTTTAGTTCGTGATTCGTTGTTCATTTTTAAATACGGAGGTAATATTACACACATTCTAAGCATCTGGCCGACATTTTGTTTCGCAGAAGTGGCTTAAGTTGTTGATCAACTGTAGTAAGTAGTTTTTAAGTAGTTTGTATCCTTCATTCCTCAGGCAGGAATACTAACATGGTAAAAAATAATTAATTACTCAGTGGTATACGTAATAGTTATTCAACAAGTTATATGTTACACATCGTAATTGTTATGTATAATTGCGCTTTATTATCTGTGGTTTTTCATGAAATGAAAGAAAAATGTATAAAATAAATTCAGCACGTAGGATGAGGAAGAAATTGTTTCAGAATTACAACTATTTTGTGACAGGATTTCTAATATTTTAGTTAATACGACTTTCAAGTTGCAAATTAGTGGTTTTGAACGTATTGAAGGTTGTGTTTCCTACTTGCAAATTTTCATTTACATATCTTCTGCTTTGAATCTTAACAATGTGCACATAAATATGTAATACAGCCGTATCATTGTTATTGTCATTCAATTACTATAGTTATGTTATTGTATCAATATTACATTAATATCACAATCGTAAGTTTACTTTAATAGATTAGTATTTCCATATACCATTAATTTCCATGTAGAATCATTAACTCTAATGGTTACATTTCACTTCGTTTACTTTCCTCATTAATGTTAATAGTACGTTTGTTTTAATAGACGCAATCAGGATCGAAGACACTTCTTTTACTGGTCTAAATGTTGTGTAAGAAAAAATAATAATATTCATTAAAACTAAATAGATCTATTTGAAAACTAAATTTCAGTTGTAAATGAAGAACAAGAAAATGATTATTGTATTATTATTCATTAAAATAATGTTTCTACAAATTATTATAAAAACATGAAAGTAGTAAGTGAATTGTATATGGAATTATGTAGGAAACGTTTATTAAATAGTTTCTTTATCTAGTAATTGGTAAAATACCGACTATAACAAGGATAAACAAATTTCATTATAATAAATATGTTACTTTACACAATCGTGGGCATTTATAGCACATCGCGTCTTAAATTACACAGATAAAAGTTTCGACAAGTAACAGACAAAAAATAAACATTAACGACAAAATAAATGATTGGAGTTCGAAGTTGAAGTGTACTTCTAAAGGATATTAAAATATGATAAATGCCTCGAAATTGCTGTAATAGTCAGCAAATACTTCATTCAATTATAAAGAGCAGTTCCTTCGCGCCGAGGATGCGTCATTACCAACGTAGACTTCCTTCTCCAGGGAGATAGATTTTGTTATCAATGACGGCTGGCATGCAACGCGTGAGAAGGTTAATCGATGGTTAATAAACACGGGAGCGAAGTATGATATAGTTATCATGCTCGAACCGCTCAATTCGAATGCAGATTAATGTCAAGGGTAAGAGGAACAGATTCGATGGTTTTAAGCAAGAGCACGCGGGAATGATGAACAAAA
The DNA here is from genome assembly GCF_001272555.1 of Dufourea novaeangliae. NCBI lineage: Eukaryota > Metazoa > Arthropoda > Insecta > Hymenoptera > Halictidae > Dufourea > Dufourea novaeangliae. The sequence goes on along the minus strand of NW_015374156.1, from coordinate 1,731,711 downwards.
TGACTCCACATATCGCAACCAGTGTGCCAAGCGTAGAAATTTTTGAGTACGATGCAAAGTTTGTTTGCATCATTGTTGTGTCGATGTTTCCTTCATCGTGTACCGAAAAAAGAAAAACGTTAAAGATTGCATGTCAATTTTGGTATACTTACTGGTACCATGGATTTTTGTTCAATTTTATCAAACTTTCTTCTTCAATAATAATTAGTAGCCCAAACTGTGAACTCCCAATTCTTAGATACCCTAAAAAAATGTTTTACTTATTTTACGATTATGTATTATTATAAAATGGTATTGTAAAGATTGTAGAAAATTATTGTGGTCTAGTTTTGAAGTAATCTTGTACACATATTAATATACAGAAACACCGAACGTCCTAATTATATGATCATAAATATGAAATTCTATAACATTTTTCCCATTTGCTATTTGGGTTAGTGATAGATTGATTTCTGACTTCTGGTATCTGGAGTAATATTGTTGGTGCTTGGTAATATGTCTATTAAAAAAAAATTAATTCACGCTGTTTGACGTATAATATATAACGGCATACACTACACATTTAACACGGAAGATTATGAAACACTGTCTTGTCGTTTGCACAATTTTTCTTTCGAGCTGATATCAGTTATTTTTTATCGTATTGAGTAACCGCAGTTGTAACTTTCAGACCTATTTTACCGTGGCTAGCGAATACTTTTAAGTATTCAAACATCGTTTACAGTGTGTGCTTCTCTTTAAAATGGTTATTGTTAGGAGTTAAAAACTTACTTCGAAAGCATTTATTTATGAAAGAAAGGAACAACATACCACGTGTTTTTGACGCATACAGAAAATATCTAATTGAAGAAAGACAGATGTTGTATAAGAAAGATAGAAAATGTATATTTATGTATATGCTACAGGGAAGGATTGAAATGTTTATGAATTTTATATGATATTACGCTTTAATTTAAGTAGAACCGTAAACTATTACTTAATATTACTTAAGCACAGTTGGTGATCGTACCATATTTTTATTGAAATAGTAAAGTAATCTACATAATATTCAATTGATATAATTTTTTTTTCTTTAAATTTGTATTGCTATATTTTATTCTCTATTAAATAATTACTGTACCACACTTAGGCTAGACTTAATAACATCTGAGCTGAGCTTTGCCATTACACCATTGTCCCAGACAATCATGCATTTAATCAGTATAATAAACGTGTTAGTAATGAATGAATTAATTAAATCATTCTAACTATTAGACTCTCTAATGTGATTCAGAATTACATTGCAGTCGTGTAAGATCACATCACCCTCGTATTTACTTTTCCACTTGCAGCAAGCGCGAGAGTAATTTTCTCAAATGTACTAATTTTAGGTGAGAACGTGAGCTGGTAACATAAGGGAGAAACGTACTTCATTCCTCAAATTACATTATGCTGAGTTGAAGTATTCGTGCTTCCCATTTATTTGCTCCCACGGCGAGTCGTGATTTAAGAAAGAACGATTTAAGAATAAAATTTCCTTTTCAAAATCTGCATTTTACAGGATTGTAAAATAATATTAACCACATTCTTTTTGGTTCGCTAATGAATGTGGAAGTTATTCCGGTATAGATACATAATTTTGTCAGGACAGTATATTTTCATTTCCAATAATTTTCGAAAAATCTACTCTTCCATTTCATCTTTTAGCAAATTTAATAAATCATACTAACCACTATCGAATTCCACTGAGGACGTGATAAATTCTTAAGTACGTTTTGCACGTAATATCACATTTTCATCGACTTTACTATAATTTTAAAACATCCTGTGTATAACTGTATATGAATATACCTGATAATAACCTTTACTGCTTTATGCATGAAAATCTATTGTGAATTTTAATAGTAAATATTTTTTGCAATTCTCTCTGCATTAAACGTTGATCAGATATAGGTGTTTCAGTTGGTTTTATGGGTATTTAATGGACTGCCCTATCAACTTTTACTTTTCAGTCATGATATACTGAAAGAAAATAGTAATAATAATCTTTGTGCAGGATGTTTGATCACAATCAATTTTCCATTTGTGTCACAGTTAGAATTACATATAATATTTTACGACAGAAAATAATAACTTGAAGACTTGATCAATATTTCGTTTGTGAAATATCAAATCAATCGTTACAAATTTTTCTCTTCTGAAAATATCACAATTTTTTTGATGGTATACTATGAAACTACTACAGTTAACTAGTTTCGAGTTCTGTTTCGTCTTCGATTCGTATTTTGTAACAAAAATGGGTACACCACTTTCTACGAAGAGTCTTGGGGAGCACCCTTCACTCTTTTTCTCAAGTATTAACTCCATTATGATATCATTTATGCGCTCCATTATATTATCATTAGCTTCGGAGCTTTGCTTGAATTAGACTCGACTGTTTAATGTTCTTAGAAAGTTGCATTGACGCTCCATTTAATGATGTAATCATCTGTTGGCCTGGTGTACCGTGCTCAAAATTTCGCCACGTTTTCAACGCCGGTACAATGTAACACTTGCACTTTTATTTCTGTCTCAATCGGTAATAATCACTTTGTCGGGTGTGCTGGTATTGTATAGGAAAGATGCGTATCAAGATAAATCGTATTCATACAAGTTACGGTGATCATCGTCTATTAACCTTCTGCATAAACGTGAAGAGGAACAAAACCGTGACCTTTCACCTGTTTGTTACAGATTACAGAAATTACGTCTATATTCACGTGCTTCTTAAAATTCCCGTATCGATCATTTTGATCCTCTCTTCACTTTTTATTACGTGGCTCTTGTAATTCCCACATCGATCATTTTGAACTTTTCCTCAGTTTTTTACACCCTACGAAATCGTTGTTTCAGTTTGTCAAAGAGCTATCTTGATCTTATTATCGGTATGTTAATGACAATAACATTGCTTGATTCATTTCTTCGTCGCGAGTAAAAATAAAAATTTGGCACCTGTTTTGTGGAACTTTTACGAAAGTTTTTGTATTGCACTGAGGAGGAATTCTCCATGAGAATGAGGCCGAACATAACCTGATTTAGAGTACTTTTTATTACACTGTATGTCATAAAAATTAGAAATGATCCGTATTAGTTTATTAAATATTTTGTAGAAACATTGAAGTAGTATTCTCATAAACATGTTTCATAGAATATAAGATTTTCATTTCTGTAAATCTTTTTTTGCTTATTCAAGTAGAGAAATGGTACTATAAATTCGAATAAGTTACGCGTTTTATTTTTAATCTTATACAGTCATCGATACAATAAGTGGACCTACGTCCTGTGTTATACATAGATGGCCACAATTCGATCATTATGTATCCTCGTGTTTAACCTTTGACGTATCATATGAAGTGGATGGAAGCGAAAATGAAAATTTCAGAGAACTAGTGTATATCACGAATGACAACGTTTTATCGAAGATTAAAACGCGTTACACGTCGATGAACCATTCGTAGGGACTGGTACCTTTAATCGCACAAAAATCGAACGGTATCAGTAACTGTACTTGTAACACTCGAACGTGATCACTAGATGAAATTACATATTAGCAGTACGTTTATGAGACTCTTTAGATTTCTCGATATCAAGTTATATAGCACTTGAGAAAGGAGCTGTTTCAATGTTCTACTATACGCAGTGATAAAAATCTGTTACATGTTATGTTGTTAGTGTGCACGATTAATGTACGATAGATGTTAAATCGATATTAGTTATTTATATTTTTTTTAGCAGAAATATGTTAACACGAGTGATACCCAAATCTTTAGAATCATTTAACCGTTGTCCCGTGTCCTTTTTATCGCTGCAGAATAATTGTTTCGATTTCTCTTTGTATTTTTCATTGTACTGGAAAACGTTCTCTTTCGAGTGGACTGGAGAATATGAATTAACGGTACATACACCACTGGTTTTCATGCTTCTTATCATCATGTTGAGGACACGTATGTGTACGCGCGTGCGCTTGATGCACATTTATCAACACGTGATAACACGTGTGAATTGTTTACCACCGCTGCGAGTCGTATATTACAATATAGTTACACTGTACTAGTGAACATTGCAGGTGAACAAATAATTAAAAAATCATTACGCTGCTTCCATCCTTTTTTTTTGTTATTCTAGTACATGCAAATGTTTCATCATGCTTTTGCTGTCTTTATTCCTGTAAACTAATTTCTTTAAAAAAGTAACTAAAAATGGATGAATTTACAAATAAAATAATAATAAAACGTCGATAAGAAAACGAAGTTCTTTTTAATATTTTTGTTCGGCTTATTAACAGTTTTATAAATTTATGTTTAACACGTTTTTAAAACGAATGGTAGAAGTATAATAATCAGGAATTAATAATGGTTGGAAGTAAAAGTATAGTAATTCTGTGAAAATTTGGAGCTTGGTTAGAATTTGTCGAGTATTAATCCAATATAAATCTACCCTTATTTATTAAATCTGTAACAATGCATTATTACTTAAGAGAATTTATAAAAAGGTGTAGACACGAAATCCAAAAAATTGTATATAATGCTAATGACTTAATTAATAACTGAAACAACAAGCCAGTAGTAATTATTTTGAAAAGAATAAAGTTAATGATAAAAGTATTTTTTGCCTCTGAAGTTTCTCAATTTAAATTGACATTGTATGCACGTCATACATTAAAATATTTTTAAAAATCTTTCCTTTTCACAAAATCTAGTTCAAATAACAATTATGTCAGCAATAGTAATATAATTTTATCAGTGCATCCCACCCCCTGTCGTCAATAACTAGACTGCGGATTGATGCACTTATCACATACGGTAATAGAAATATTTATTGCATCACTCGAACATTAAGCACGTTATCACTTATACCTCTCTTACTATTATTACCAGAAACATGAATTAAAATAGATAAAACAGTAAACGAAGAAGTTCTCAATATCATTCATGCTCTCGGAATTCGATCACTAGAAATCAGTAAAAATACAAGTCCTTACAAAGATCCAGAGATGGGCAAATTCATTATTTCTACAAGGAGTTTCGAATAACGAACAAAAGATAAAAAAGTACTTGGCTATTTTCAACCCGTTCACTGCATGTTTTTGGTATCTTGTACAAAAATTTGTTTCATAAAATCAAGAACCAATAGTCATTATAAGATTATTTAAAACATTACAAATTTTTTTTTATAAACAGTGCGTTTGCTCACGATAAATAACAAACTAGTATTTACAGTAACACCGTTTTTGTAATGTTCGGATATCATTTAAAGAAGTTTCGTACTGCCGATCATCAAGAAATGTTCCAAATATTGTCACCAAAATGATAAAGTAAGCTACCAGTGCAGTGGACAATTGCAGTTAGCGGGTTAATTGATTAAACGCGGAAATTCCAATTTCTATAATAAAATCTTCTTGAATAAGTATATACTTGGAAAACTATTACTTAATCTCATTAATTGTTTAAAGGTCAGGCCAACGATCTTAGATACTTATTATCTGTTTTATGAGCAGATCTTAGGTATATATATTTTCAATATACATTACACGCATAAAATTATGCCCAATTCTGCAAATAATTTTCGTAAGAAATGAAGCATTCTACCCAAGTGATTAAATCCATAAAAATATAAAATCACCAATCTTAAATCCCTTGGTACTAAAATTTGATAAAAATTCAAACAGCCAGTGTGGTCTCTGAATGGATCAATTACCCTATAAATTGTCCCCACGAGACGGGAACATTTTTAAAAGAGTCTTTGTTTTCACCTTTCTTTTCCCATTGACAGACACCCTCTACCCAAACGAAAGTCAGTCGAAGGCACATCGAACGATGACGTTCGCAGAGAACGCCGAAGAGAAGCGAAGTTCCAGTGATCTATCGACCGCGCGACTCGCTATGGAGGATCCGCGTGACGTCCAGCGGTCATCGGAGGAGAACTCGAACGTGAGCACGGAGGGGAATCCGTTGTTGGAGTCCGATCGAAAATCTATATCGGTGAAGATCGAGAGTACGGCTGGGAAGTTGAAGAAGACAGACAGGGACGAGGAGGACCGGGCATCGATGAATAATTCGCGAAAGGATCCGGAAGCTGTTGCTCAGAAGAATGTCGCACCGCCGGATGGAGGTGCTCGAGCATGGATGATTATGATCGGCAGCTTTGTTATCAACGGTGTCCTCTTCAGTGTCATTAATACTTATTCCTTAATCTACCTCGAACTGCAGAAACGTTTATCGGAATCTGGAGAGACGGCGGCGTCCTCGAAGGCGGGTGAGCTTTTCCGTGATTTTTCATTGTATTCGATAAGTTTGTGTAGAAAGGTGCTTTTGATGGATAGTTGAATTTATTCTTAGTGTAATATTGACGTTTCGACTGGTATAAATCAGTACTTTTTATTTTGGTTCACCTTAATACATTTGAGAACGATGACTTTGCAAGTGAATCATGAAATATTGACGTTTCGACTGGTATAAATCAGTACTTTTTATTTTGGTTCACCTTAATACATTTGAGAGCGATGACTCTGCATGCGAATCATGAAATATTTGACTCGCGACTGATGACGCAGCATGTGGGTCACGTACAGCTGGGTGTAAATATTGCCAGCTGCTAAGGATTGTCTTGCAATAATATATCGGGTTCGAATGGGTTAAATAACTACTTTTTTGACAGTATTACAATATTAAGGAAAAGTGAATCTTAGTGAATAAGTTTTTTTGTTTTGTATGCAGTGTAATTTAAAAATTGTTAGAGTGATTATAGAAGGAATTCTTTTACATTTGTTGTTTAACTGATTAGGTAACGATTTGATCTTCTAGAGGGGTTCAATTTAATTTTGTTTTCAATCTCCTAATACAAGTCAGGTTTGTCATTGTGTATTTCAAGTTTAGAAATGCGTTCGAATATGGCGGAGAAGGTTTTAGAGTTTCGAATATGATTTTCGACGTTTTGTATTGAGATATTTGCATTTTCTTTCCACTCAGGTTTTGAAGTGTGATGTATAGTGTCAGTGAGTAATTATGATCAATTAAATGATGACTTCGAGTCAAAGTTATCCTGTTTATATAATTTGTGACACAGCTTAACTGTGTAACGTAAGTGACATACGATATGGATATAGACTGATTTTGGGAAGTTTGTAAGTCCTCAAGGGAATGGCACGCTAACATCACAATTTTTGTTTTATTTTTTTTTCACGCAATTTGTACAAAATATCAATTATATCGTTAAACCATTAACAGGCGCTGTATGAATATTTCATACACCAACATGGGAAAATATTATAATGGGATTAACAGGATAAATCCAATTATTTTTTCATTCCTTTTTTATACATTGTTATATCACAATGACATGATTCGATTGTGTTTCATGTGTGTGAAACCGATATTTGTACCTAGTTTCAATGCATTAATCATTATTGTGGGGCACTAATGACGCAGATGATAAGATAAAGTTCGGATTTGTCAGTAAGCGTAATATTACAAAAAGGTTTGGTCGTCAATGATTTCAGTGTCTAATTATTTCAACCTTGATGAATTCATAAATTATGAATATGAATTGCTAAGACATTCTTATAATATTTTGTATTTTGGTGATAGATACTTATAATACAGATATTTTTATTATTTAATAATATTATTTAAAAATTTGTATTTAAACTTTTACTTCTAATTTGGACTTATATTTATATATATTATACTTTTCGTTACATATTTTAATATTTCATGACATCAATGCTAAAGTACACACTTTTATAGTATTTTTATACAGTCGAAAGAAAGTGGAAAATACTGTTCCAAAAGAAAATGGAAAAATTTTCGGTTTTTAAGTTTGGTTCTATAAATCTCTGTCCCAAGTAACTCTTCAGTGCAGTCAATGAACCGCGTTATCTTACCATTTTTAATATTTACCAATTCTTTTCCTGATAACGCATTATCTAATAGTTACTTTTAACGACAGATCATTGAACTGTCTTGCTTCCATTCACATAATTTTACTTTCAGTTGTTCCGGATTGTTTTTTTTCTTTAACGATTTTTTTTATCATTAAAAAAGACAGTAGTTAGCCATTTAAAAATGTGGTACATTTAATTAAATCACTTTTTTAATCATTCGACAATATTTCTTTAGTAATATTCTGACCTTTGAAAATATCGTTCGTGTTTATAAAATTTCACGTGAAACGCCGTTGATTACAGGTAAAACTAATAACTTTCTGAAACAGTACATGTCGATTAACATATTTCATCAAAGTTTCAGTAAATGCATCGTTATCAATTTGAAACATATTTATAAGAAATTATACACCACTCATTTTGATTGTTTCTGTAGTTCCAGTGTTAACATCACCGAGAAATTTATTGTTTCATTGATTTCTTTCTAGGTATACAATAAAATAAGTAGCGTTGCAATATTTTCATATTACTTTAATATAAGTGGTTAACATTTGCATAACATGCATTAGGGATGTATACCACGTTTATCAAGAGTATTTACGATTAATTAGCGACTAGCTAAAATTATGTAAGCTCGTAATGGTTCAAATACCGATGATAAGAGTGCACATATCGTATTGTACAATTCCATTGTCAATTTGTCCGTGGCCTAATTGTACAAGCGCATGCATCGGAACTGAATTCTGCGTACCGACAGTTTCTTAGGTTTAATCATCGTTAAATGTGGCATGGGATAACTACTTGGGGTAGCATATCAATTAAACCGATCGATCAGGCTAATCATCCGTAGAGTCAATGCTCTGGACAACCTGGATCTGAATTAGTCGTCAATTACGTGGACATTAATAGTAACGAGGGTCAAATAATATTAATCTGGGGGTAGTTACTCTTTCAAATAAAACTAGGTCTTTCCTGAGCAATGCGGGTAATGAACGATGTCTAAGATCACGGGTGGATGATGAAAATCTCGCATTGATTGTTAAACGTGACATTATTTTGCGGTCTCCTTACTTGATATCGTTGGACTTCCACTTTCTTTCAATTGAACCGGTATTAGAAATAATTTTGCCACAAGTACGAACCTAGAGTTGTTCCTACGTTAATTTTTTCTAGAAAGGATCCATCGGTTTTGGCCCATAAAAAATTTTATCACAAAGTATTTCGTATTTGCCATAATTTATTTGTTGTTCCTTTGAGTGCATTATACAGTTAGTAATTGTTATATTAAATAAAGATATTTGTCACTGTCTATAAAATGATTCTGTTTAGGGTTGTTTTAAAGGGTTCTTTACGAAAGAAAATGTAATTGTGATAATTGATTATGATTAACAATAAGGTAACAATTCCCGACTCGCATTCTTAGATATCAGAAATTTATTAATACGAATTAAAGTGGCTGTAAAAAATAGCGGAATTTATCGTTGTTATAATGAAATGAATAATTTTTAAAATATTTGGGGTTTTATTTAATTAAAATTGAAGTAAGAGCATTTGCCTTTGGATCATTAGTCGTGCTTATCGATGACAAAATGAACGAATTATGATACATACACCCAAAATGATGGAATAAATGAGACATTCTTCATTTTGTAAGGAGGAGTTAATTGATTAAAGCCATTCATTATTCGTGTTTTCATTTCAGCTTTAGTAGGGTCATTAACAATCGGCACCACGTTCTTTTTATCACCGATCTCTGGCATTCTTACTGACAAAATCGGTATCCAGATGACAACGTTTCTGGGTGGCGCTCTTGCATCCAGTGGAATGTTACTCTCATCAATATTTTCTAGCCAGGTAAACAGTTTTTATTTGGCCTGATTTAAACTGACCTTCCTCCGTTCCTTTCGAAGGCATTATTATTACATTAAAATATTCAATCGAACGATTTTTTACGAACATATAAAAGTAGAAAATTAAAAGAATTGTAGTCCTTCATCTTTATAGTCGTACATTGCGATAAAAGTAACAATAAATTTCTTCCTAGGAATCTTATGTACAATATTTTTTATACACTACTATTTAGCATAGTCACATTAGATATAAAATCAGTACACACAAAGTTTATCCCCAATCGATTCAGTAGAACAGTCGTTGTTTATTGCCCTATTTCTCTTGACACACATATTAAGTTGAAGTTCGATTTAGAAGAGTTAATTCAATTGATTAAAAAAAAAGAGTGCACAATAATTATAATTATAATATTAAAACTGAAGTTGATTGATCTGTTTTCTGAAATAAACATAATTTAAGAACACAATAGCACAATACGAGCAAATTTTCCAAATGTTTATAGGCGCCAGTAATAGCGAAAGGATTGAGTAAGGTCAAGAATAATCAAGAATCGTAAAGGGTTATTTCGAGTATAGTAATTTACGAATTTACATCTGTTATAAATGCATCAAATGCTAAGTCTACGTATAATTCATTCAAATCGATTCTATTGTAAAATCTGTTCGCTTCAGGTGACGTTGCTGTATCTGACATATGGGGTGATGTACGGACTTGGGGCAAGTCTGGCTTATACCCCGAGTTTAGCGATCTTGGGGCATTACTTTAAGAGGTACTTGGGCCTGGTGAATGGTATTGTCACAGCTGGAAGCTCTGTATTCACCACACTTATGCCATATTTCATGGAGGTGATACTTCGGCGATTCGGATTGGAAGGCACGTTAAGATGCCTGGCCGTACTCACCGCGGTCGTCATGGCGTGTGCGTTACTTTTCAAACCAATTCCTTGTACGTATAATCGATTTTTATTATCTCCATTTTCTTTTTGCTTCATGTATTATCAATTACATCAATGTTATAGAATATAAGAGACACAGAAAAGATCAGTAAAATATTGATAGTAAACTAATTTTATAGAAAATTGAACTAATTCTGCAGATGCTAGATAAATATGAAAGTATCTTAAGCTAAAGAAAAATTAACTTTGTTTTACCTTTTAAGCTAGATCATTCAGGTTCTATTCCCTTTATTCATGCTCGTAGATATATTGTACAAAGTATTAAAGGATCATTTGATAAGATATTTCATACGAACTACGGAACTGTATACGTATTGTATCGTTCTGATTTTCTTGTATGTACACTTATTCAGATGTCTTTGCTATTTATGAGTCAATTGGATATTCATGGCGACATAAATTTTCCATGTAATTATAAAAGAAATTTGAATTACATTAAAAGTGAACAAACGCGACACAAATGTAGAAAAAGCAAGAACCAGGAAATGCTATGTACATATCTAAAACTTCCGATGAATGTCTCCAAATGAGAATGTTTCATTCGTTCATACGAATTTATACTGTAGAAACAATAATTTAAACGACTAAAAACAAATCTATATGTCTACAGTTCTGGAATCAATTGAAGTCAAAATCAAACTTCAAAAGCTGTTTGAAGGAGGTCGTCAACGTCTCCATTTGGAAGAAGAAACGATACGTGGTTTGGGCCAGTTCCATTCCCCTCGCCCTGTTTGGGTTAGTATTACTACAATTCAGCAATATGTGTTACAATAACCAAACGTATTAATGCTTTCGCTGCAACGTACGCTGTTCTGATCGTTTTCACACTTGAAACGATCACTCGCGTCGCGTAACCTTCCGATAGAAAATCTTTCCGACTATCTCGTTTCGTGGCTGGGATCGTTGATACTGAAACGATAGACGCTGTCACATAAAATAATTTCAACCGCCGCAGAAACCGTCGGAACTTGTGGCTCACAAGTCGGGTTGCGAAAGGAAAACCCGTTTCACGGAGTGGGCAGCCGCGTTGCACGGCGTGTGTAATTCAAACCATTGTAAAAGAAACAACCGCAGCGAAAGCGTCGAGCGTATAAAATGACATGGGTTTTCAGATCAATGAGAATGTTCATTTCAGGTATTTCGTCCCGTATGTTCATATAGGGAAATTCGTTGAGACAGTGTTCAAGGGCGCGGATGGAAAGCTTCCAATCATGTGCATCGGCATCACATCTGGTCTCGGCCGATTGATCTTCGGTTATATCGCTGACTTGCCTAAGGTGGATAGAATACTGTTACAACAGGTAGATAGCCAATAAGTATCTTGTACTCCTTCAAACTATCTTCCAAAGCATATAAACTCTTTAAAACTTTGCACGTTTTATTCAAATGCGATGGTCAGTTACGATTAAAGTCAGATTATTTTTCTCAGTACATTATAGTTTTAAAATTTGTTGTTTTAATGTTTTCTTATTTTTTTGTTTTTCAGATATCTTTCATTAGCATTGGCGTTCTTACGATGCTTCTTCCTGTCACACCTTCCTTCGTCGTGTTGTTACTTATTTCTTTGGCGATGGGATTATTCGATGGGTGCTTTATATCCCTTTTGGGCCCCATTGCCTTCGATATATGCGGCCGAAAAGGAGCCACTCAAGCTATTGGCTTCTTACTGGGCATGTGCTCGATACCATTGACAGTGGGTCCGCCAATTGCTGGTCTGCTGTATGATCATACCGGTAATTCCATTTTTATTTATACGATGTGTTCGGCTACTGACATTAAAAACATTAAGGAGGTGCAATTCTACGTGGCAAAATACGATGAAACTCAAGAATGATAAAATTATGTTGGTGGCTTCATTTTCAAGATATTAACAGTAGGGAACGACAGTACCGGTATGTACATTGGCGTCGCCTAACAAAAATACACCGTTATCTCGCTGACAAAAAAGTAATGTGTAACATCTACCCTTGAGCCTAGACTATCTTATTGCGACACACAAATTGTTCTACAACATTAACTTTGGATACACGTTCGAATTGACATTCCAATTATTTATCGTTAATTACTTGAAAACGAAGCCTCGAACGTAATTTTGTGATTCTTGGTTTTCGTTTTATTTTCACATGTACGATTAACCCTGGAAGTTTCTAGCTTCAGTAGCCGAACACGCTGTATAAAAGTAAATTATTGTTCATGTTAACAGAATACAATGAGGTATAGAAATGATAAAAAAAATCCTTATACATATACAGGGTGGATCGTAATATTAATTATAATTATAATTCTAATCAAACCATATTAAATATTAGGTCAACTAAACTTTTCCGTGCCAAATTTCGTTTTCGATAAAATCGACTTTAAAGTAAGATCGATGAAAAACAAGTAGTATTTATCATACCATTGATTGTGTTCATTACAAGTAGAAATAGTTAGCATTGGACAGATACATGAGTCAGTTGTATTTAAAAGTAAACATAATTAATGAAATTCTTTTGAAAATGAATTTCTTTTAAAAATGAAAAAATTATGTTATATATTTTACCTTCTTTCTGTACGTATAAAACTTATTTACATTATTATTCCATGTACAATCACCTCTTTTTCGTCTATACTGGGATTTACGATCCATCCTGTGTAACTTATATAATGGCTTACGTGACAGTTAGTTGTCTGTGATTAATTGATTGAGTTCTTTTATCGTTGTTTTAACAGGTATATTTGATTTTTGGTGTTTTTGTTTGTTTAGGTAGCTACGATCTACCCTTCTTTCTAGCAGGTATACCACCAATAGTAGGGGCACTGATGATGTTCCTAATAAAGTTCGTTAAAGATGACGACCAGAACTGTATTAGAGAGAACGCGGATAGTAAAGCGGCTAGTCAGAATGGTCGGTAAACAGGTATTTGTGCATCCTTCACATCTAACTAACAGAGTTTGTTTCTCCATGTGGTATCGAAAACACGTGCGTGTCGGTTTGTAAAAACTGTTTTCACGAAGGCGATTGAAACTTTCCATGGAAAGCTTTTCGGATAAAATAAAACACGAATCCGTCTGCTGTCGAGGGGGACAGAGCAATTGGTAAAATAAATTCAATATTTTGAGAAAATATGTCTGCATATTTTGCCCAAAAAAAAACGATTGCCTTTATTCTTCTTTCACACTCTGCATCATCTGTTGGAGCCTACAGCATGCTTCATTATAGCTACACCAATTTCTTTTGCATGGTACTTTTTCGAACGCTAATCAAAATTAATCGTGTACACTATTTGAGAGCTTTGAGATATGCTTGTGAGTAACAATAATGTGATTTCTATAATTTCTAAACAGTGTTTGTTTTTAATCATTGTTGGGGCAATAGTTCTTAGTTATACGACTATTAGATGGTTCGGAAACTTTTTACCGTTTTAGAACGAAAAATTACTGTCTATAGTTTGTAATTTCTATCTTACTTTATCAGCAAATGTAGCTTTCCCTTCTTTTTGCAATTTCTTATTTTTAAACAGTTCTATTATAGCGGTTGTATAAAATATATGTGCATCTGCTTAAAGCACTGTAATATGTTTATTTGACTTGGATTTCACAGAGAAAAAACAAAAGTTCTAGACATAACTCGCATAGTGTATACATATCAAAATGTGTTTATAAGGCAGTGTATGTACACTGTATCAAAGAATTTTTCATTTCTCCAGTAGAAATAATAATAAAGATACTGGTTGTAAAACAGTATGATTTTTCTGGGCGATCTAATATTTCACAAATTTTTCAGATTTTCATCCATTACTAATTCTCCCGTGTCATTGTATTTGATAGAGTATAATTTGTTTGTGTTTTATTATATATTTTATCTACAACTTTTAAGTCAGTGTTACAGATTCTGTACATTTTCTAACATGATAATTTATGCAAATAAGTAGACTAACTGTGGTAGTAAAAGCAGTTCGACATGGGCTAAATTTTGATGTCTGAACGTCGATTTGATACATATATGTTTATTTTTTATCGTACGTTATTATCTTACTAACACTTTTACTATCTGTGAACCCTAAAAGTGATAACAAGAATAACCTACAGAACTCTGATTTCTCTGCGTTCCAATTTCTGGATACTAATTTACTTGTTTCAATTTTCGAGATTGTGTATAAAAGACAAAAGTCTTTGTTGACGGTTTATTCGATTCTTTTACAATGTTTTACCAAACAGTCGAAATATATATTCAGTATTTTTTACCATGTTTCTTCTGTGTACTTTGTACAAGCAAATGTAGTTTTGAAAACTTCTCTTTTCTCTACTGAATCTAAAATGTCTATAGGTTTTCTTCTAACTGCATATTAGGCCTGTGCATACGTAATTACGTTTTTTATCATTAGTATTGTTTATTTATACCTGTAAACGTTGAATTACTGCAAGATGCTGAATCATCAATTATTTCGCAAGCTCATAATATGATTATTCGTCCAATCATATCAGTAAATTGTTTACTTGCATTCCCTAGAATTCCATCATTAATTCCACAGATATCTCTCCTCGGAGTAGTACAATATATCATAATGGTAATGTATCAAGCTCAATTTTCATAGAAATTGAATATTAATGTCAGTCACAGAAGAAAACCTATATCCACCTGTTGGGATCATTCGTATTAACAGCCGATGAATCATCGGTACGGTACGGTATAAAATATAAGAAAACCGTGTAGTCCGCAACCAAGACATTTGGAACATAAAAGAAATTATTTATGCACCGACCGAGGGCACTATACCATTATTCCATATAATCCTGTTCTTTTGAAAGAACCTTCTCGTGGGTTCTCTATTCATTAACAGCAAGGTGAAGGTATTTTCCAGTAATTTCTTAACACTGAGTGCCTACTGCATCCCCTGAAACCATTCGCTATGTTTAACAAGTATAAGTTCTTTTGTGAATACATATTCCCGCCAATTCATCCGTTGCTCGCTAGGACTCGTCTGAAAACGGTAGACTGTACTTCCTACCCTGAATTGTGAAACTGTTTTACTTACGATTCACAGAGTACTCGAGCATCGACTTTCTGTCCCCGTGCTTCGTGGCGACTCTGAAGGACATGTGCGATTCACACGAGCAGCCAACCCGGAAGACGACGCGTCTCGATCTGCACAACCATTACTCGAAACGTTGCGAACTTACGGAACGCCCCGTGTATCGGGATCACGGGAACAACAACTGTCCCGTTCATTATGAACATTCGGAAAGTGTGCCATTGCTATACGGTGAGATTGAGTCGTTAAGACAAAACGCTGGTATCCACCAGAAGACATCACAGTCATCGATTTTTCTTTCGTTTTGATTTACAACCAAACCGTAACGGACTTCGATGAAGTTGTGTCAATAAAGACATTGAGGCTTTTGTGGCCCAGGTTTTTTTTTTCGGTTAAGTATGCGGGGTACTTTTGGAAAATATGGTCGACGTTTTGTCGGCATTAGGGATTCGATTAGGGGTTTAAGGATTCAGTATTGATCCTTGCCACGTCGTGTAATATTGATTAGTTGTTAATTATTAGAAAATTCTTATTATTTGAAAACTAGTTCTCTCACAAAAAGATGACCGGAAGACGGTAGGCTCTCGTATTGGAAGTAAACTTGGGTCATCCTTGGTGATTGCAAAATTCTTCGGAATTTTGTACTGAAACTGTTGAAGAACTACCGGGGATTATTATTAGATTTATTTACTCAACATGATCGATTGATAGTTGGAAAGAGGAAAAAAGATTTTTATTATTCTTAAAACGGGGGAAAAACCAAAAATTTTTAATAATTTAATTGAGGCAAACTATAACTAAATATTTTTCGAAAGAATATTGATTATATCTAAAAGGCTATTTTCAAGAGGATACTCTGGAAGTAATAATAGATGTACTAGATCTGTTTGCCATTGTTAAAGCACGTAGTCAATGTGTGTTGTTTCATCAGCCTTATTAGTCGTTCTACAAATGCTATAAGAATCGCAAATTTTAGTGGTTGAAAGTAGAATTTCGATTAGATCTTGTGGTTTTATCAAGTTAGACGTGCCTCGATAAATTTTACCATGTTTGCCAAAGTTTGTCGCAAACAAACTAAAGGTGGGATGATTAGTTAATGAAATTCATGAAGTATAGTGCAACGAAGTCAATTTTACGAGAATTGGAAATGTTTCAGAAAATATTAGATAGATTATAGATGTTTATATAGTACAATAGAAGATTAGAGACATTCGATTCGATAAGTAATACTCATGTTAACCTTTTTAAGAAAGGGGTCGTAAAAGGCAATTGTTCCTCGAGTATCGCAAACAATTCGATAGTTTATTTTTACGAAACAGAATTCTATGGAAATGGAGAAGGTTTTTAAGAAAATACATTCTGTGTTTTCGTTGTGCATGCCATTTTTTACATTTCTCGTAATTTCCAAATAGTTAATATAAATCGTAATTTGTGTGTATAGACTTGTACATGGTCAGGCATGATACAATATTTTGAAGAGCAGTTTCATCATTTTAGTGGATACTAAAAAAAATAGTGACAAGCAATATGCTTAAAATATAAATTGAGCTTTTATCGAAATAAATATTATTACAGTGGTAATATCTATTTTAACAATTGAGAAGATAATTTATCTAAGATAAAATAAATAATACTTTTGCTTGGCTGTGTACAAAACTGCATTAATATGATTATTATATTCTATTCATCAAAAAAGCATTTTTGTAATGAATTACAACTATGATGACATTTACTTTTAACTGCCACTTGTTATACGATGGCATTTATAGTCGAACGCATTATTTTATCTAATTTTCATTCTAATATTTGTTTTAAAATTTATTTTCATCAACTTTAAACAAAACGGCGGTGTCATAACATTTTTAATTAAATGGAATTTCCTTGATATAACTTTTGGCACTTTTATGTTTCCTTGCCAGTCTTGAAAAGATACGATATTTTCTAAGAAATATTGCAGGTAAAGAATTTTTAAATAGAATAATAAATGCATATTTTTATTATACTTTGTACTCACAATTTGAATCGCATTTCAATGTTTCATATCACGAAATTTCTATATTCGAATGATCATTCATTCTTTGCTTTATTTTGCATTATTAATTGGTTCGTAATATTATACAATTTTCTAAAAGTCATATCAGACAATTATTCGCAATAATTATTGAATAATTCGTCTATTCTTTTCATTCAAATTCTTTTTATTACAACTAATTATTAAACGTAACAATCGATGTAGTTTGATTTTACTTAAGCCATAGTTTATTTTTATACCGTAACGAATTTTCACAGTGACACAAATAACAATACAAAGTACCATATTTTTCTAATGTTAGGTAAAAAAAGAAAAGTTATTTTTCCTATAACGTTGTACATACTATTGTTAGTTTCTTGTCAATGTATGTAAGATTAAATGAGAGCAATAAAGAGATAAGAATGTTACGAGAACTATATCGAAATATTAATTAACCCTATTATGTACTGATTTTGAACCTTTTACGTATTCAGTCACATCAAAATATTATTTGTTAGAAAAAGCATGATCAGTATAACTTATTTTCTTTTCCAAAAAAGTAGCAAACGTTGCGTTGTTCATAAGAGATCTCTTTTTCATAGCTTTTTTTCATAATATAAAAAAATATTACAGTGTCGATGGAAAGAACATGGTATAGTGTAGGTCGATTTTATTACATGGTATTCTTCTTTTCTGTAGAAAATGCGTTGTGTTATTTTCATCCGTTGAGAAACTGTCAAGACGTATTCTTTCACGGAAAAATAAATGTGACTGCAGGTTTCATTCTTCTCTGGAAAATATTGCGACGTTGCCTCTGTAAGGTATTCTTTCGTATATTATTTCGTATATAATAGGATTTAAATTTTTAACCATTATTTTTAATTTTTTTGAAATGTTAATAATGAAATGGAACAGTAATCGTAAGTGGGTCGTTTTATTGAAATTAAAAACTCTATCACGGTGTTACGATGATAATGTTGTATTTATTACTTTATACGATAATCTGTACGAATATTTATCGTCAGTGTTCTATTCTTTATTAAATATTCTCGAATCCTCTGGAAGGCAAGATTAGTAGTAAACATGTTTCCAATCTTAATTTTTCTTTTGTGTAGAAAAAGGGAATATATTTCTTTGCAAAGGTTACTTTTCAATAAAAATTAACTGGAAAACTTTATTTACCCTTGACAGTTTAAGACTTTATTTGTTTACTGTTGTATGAACGAATTATTATTACTAATTGTTTAGGCAGTAACAGTTTAGTCGCCAATTTTATCTTCTATCTCCTCTATGTACCATACATTAATGAAATTTATATGATTTATTGCAGAATTAGTTTAACGAATGTAGTCTAATAAAGTTAGTGTAACACATGTAGAACAATATGGTTTTTATTATACACAGCTTTTTACAGTGCAATAATCATCTATCATGTGTAGTCTATTTTATACATGCTAGACAATATTTGCTAAATAACGTTTGTCATTTAGTCTTATAGAATAAACGATGATTTATTTTGTACCTGTACGAGAATACTTCTGGATGAAACATTAGATTGGTGCATATGAAGTAGGTATCGTTTTTCCCAACCATATCTTCATTTACATACATAAGTTTAATCAGCGTAATATTTTGAAGGTGTTAATTCAAGTGTTAGTATTAAAGACATTTATGGAGAATAATGTTTATTTTTTCCTCAGTTCCGAGAGTGATCTGTTTATTACGATCTATAAATTCTGTACAATTGTTTACACAAGTTTGCAGAAAATTTCCAATAGCTACTCTGCAAACTTTATGCACTTACAGGAATACACTAGTACGAAAAACACAGTAAAATAAAAAAGCTTCCCTAGAAATAAAAACATTTTTGTATTATATTTCCAGTACAACCTGGGTTAATTTCAGTACACTGAAATAATCTACATTTAATCTTTATTCCACATCGTTCGGTAAATCGAACCAGGTGGAAGAAAAAAACTGTAAAAAAAGGTACACAAAATATATTTCCAATAAAAGTAGATATCTATGTTACACTTCAGAAATATTACACGGTTCTGGCGCGTCACATTGTAATTCAAAACATTTCATATGCACCAATAGATTCACAATATTTAGCTACCTAAAGTAATCTCACAATTTCTCTTAAACAGGAACAACGTTACCGTTTCCAGTACACCACACCAAATTCTGCGAAGTCATTTTAGTTCTGTTCTATCTATAGCCATATTCGTTAGCAGCTACGAGCTCGATTGTCAGCCGGTTGTTACGGGTCGTTTATTTAACGAAAATATGGCCTGGCAGGAACGGGAAGGTGTTGTAAATGTAAACGGGTCGATTAAAGGCAAAGGAATTCGCGATGGCTAGGGCCGGATTCGCGTCGAAGTCTTCTTCGGGAACGCTCGGGGGCGTCGTTGGCTCCTTGGTTCTCGGCGTCGTTGTGGTTCTTCTTGTCGTCGTCGTTGTTGTCGGGGCCGTGGTTGTGGTGAAAACTGGTGGCTGGCTTGTAGAGTCCGGCGGTTCATAGGCTGGTAATCCGGGGGGCCCGTAATACGCATGCAATCGATTGTCGGTGGGATTAAAGCGTTGACCATTAGGACGCCATCCCCTTGGTTTATATGGCGATAAATCGGACGTTGCCAGTCCGATACAGAGAAGCACGAGGGTCAACTGGAAAATGGAAAAGCAATTAATGGCTTAGCTGTCGCCCGCGTTTCCGGCTGTCGTTCTGTTGCTGCCTTCTGAAAGGCGATCAAGAAAGCGTTAGTAAAAATTGCGCCCACGTTTCACGAGTCGTTAAAATCTGGGACCTATCAAAATTCGACATTTTTATTGAGACGATTTGATGTCATCGAAACAGTCACGCGCGGGTGTGATTGAATTGAGTCTGTTGTCATTGATTTTGTCAGGAAGTCTGATTGAAATTATTGCGAGGTTTGTAAACTTAAATGGATTTAGCGACAGTTGAAACGTTTTTGAAAAATTGGGAAACGATTAGTACTCCAAGTGTAGCTTTTATACAACAGTATACGAAATTTAATTAAAGACCGGAATCGTTGCTTTCTTAGAAGGTATTATACAATTCACGTATACGATGCCAGACTATCATACTTAAAGCAACGCACACGATCGGATAACAGTGTTGTCGGTGATAGTTAATTCGAATTAAATAACTTGATCAAGTTTCACCGATGCAGTTTTAAGTTAATTTACTCTCAGCGAGAAGGAACGAAATAATACACGGGTCAGTTAATTAAGTTAAAATTATCTACGTTCATTTAATGAATATTTAACGTACGATGAATATTTAAATTGAAACTCGAATTGATCACGGGAACAAAGCAGATCCGTGACGTATGAACTTGCACTGATGAGGAACGTTTCGATGAAATTCCAAATACTCAATAATTCAACGTTCATAATAAAACGAATGTATCTCGTTACCGTTTTCCTCATTCTTGCTGGCCAGGACCGTTAACTTCGCGCCGAAAATTTTGACTGGCCTTTGCCTGTGTCTTTCATCCGTCTTTATATGCGGGCGCACGTTTATGAGATGGCGTCTAACCAACGTGAATACGAAGCGATCCGAAACGATTTCGTTTCGTTGGTTATTGCTGATCGTTTCGTAACTACTGTAGACCTATATTACGTGGCAGGAATGATTATCGATCGACAGAAGTATCACGATGGCCACGACTTCACTTTGATATGTTTCCCTCTTCTTACAGCAGAGATGGGCAAACTCATTATCTAGATAAAAAATTTCGAATAACAAATAAAAGATAAAAAAAAATATTTCGTCATTTTTAATTGTTTAAACGTGGAAATTTTTTAAAACAAAATAATACTTCTTTATGAATGAATCGACATTTGTCGAACAATTATTTAATCTCATTAACTGTTTAAAGCTCAGAACGACACCCTTAGATACTGCTGCTTTTCACTGTGTATTATTCGAATAAAATTCTGCCCAACTCTGTCTCACAGTCAGTCACACAGTAGCATGTTTTCTACCATTCAGAATGGAAAGATTTTCCATTCATTCGTACTTATAATAGTAATTACTAGATTGTGGAACTTTATGCAAAATTATATTTTTTGAAGTGGTTTGTAAAGGCAAATGTAAAAATTGGATTTTTTTTCCTATTCTTAAGGATGTTATTATGTTAAGAATGAAACAGAAATTGTATTAAGTCTAATGTTAGCTTTACATGCATTTAATCCGTAGTCTAGTAATCACTAGACTGGGAATGTTTACGCAAATATAGAATTTTATAGGTTAATTTACAGACGCTGGGTTCCAACAGAAATTTATTTACTTGATTAAATGTTTCAATTTTTTTTTATCAAACTCTTAACTACAATAACCTCTAGTCAATCGCGTACTCTATAAATGCATAAAATCCGCAGTCTAGATAGTAATCGTCGTTTAAATAGTGTTTTATTTAATTTAACAGTGCAACACTAGAATTACCGATGATTGTATTGAAAAACGATAGAATAAAGTGATAAATAAATATAGACGGTTATCCACTTTTATCGAATTTTAAGTGTTAAAGTAATAGTTTTTTCGAAAATACATTTACACAATTAACATACATCCTAAGAAAGTGTAAAAAAATTGAGTAATTTTATAAGAATCCTCATCTTCAGAAAAATAAATAAAAATGCTACTGGAGACTGTCTGAAAGTGTGAGTCGTAATATCAGTCTAATAACCATTAAAACTATTGAAAATTGTATTTTATTTCAGGAATAAACGCGTGTTACTGTTAATATTCATTCTGTTCACGCTTGAACATTTATCTGATTAATCAATAATTTCCAGTAATCGCACCAGTTCATTGACGGGTTGTTACGCAAGGGCTCATAATTTTACAGACGACTAAATGTAATTCGACCAAATTCGTGTTGATAAATTCTGTTACCAAAGTACCGTTTCGGCCAATAATGGTTTAAACAATTTCAATTATTCACTTGGATGAATAATTCCTCTCAATGAACCGTGTTTAGTAAACATGTGAAAATTCGATTGAGAGTTTCATTTATATGTGCATATTTGATAAAAACTGTATTGATCGATTAACGTTAATACAAGACATTGTCCATGACACTAGTTGTAAATTAACACTTGTCTCTTTACGGAATAATTTCTTTCCCGAACAATAATCTCTATCAGAAAGTTTAACGAAGTTTTATGAATTTCTTTTGTGAATTTAACCCTTCAAAGCTACCGTGAATAAAATTTCACTTCATGCGAGTTTTATTTTAATACTATCAAAAAATGTAATAACTGGTAACACTAATTGTTTAGACATTTATTCATATTATTAACAGCGATAATGTTATTATTAGATAAATCAGTTCTTCCATATTTTGAAATAAACGTAACAAACAAAATTAGTATGCGGTTATTTTTATGGTAGCTTTTAAGGGTTAACTTGCAGTTTTCAAGATGAAGTCACGCGAAGAAATTAGCTTGCATTCTCATCCATTATCCGTTTCCATTCATATCAAGCGATCTTCAATTAATCTATCATCAAACTAAATAATAGTTCCCTTTAAATAATAGTATATACCTTATGAATTAGTAAAATTCACATGGTAAACTTATTATCACTATTATTTATTCATACAAATACAGTAAACTACACCAATCAATGAAATCCGTAGTTTCATAATTGTACACTAATAAATAATTAACAAGCGTTTGCAGTTATGAAATAGAAAAGTCACTCAAGCAAATTAGTACATATCAACTGCCATAACAGCCTAGTCAAATAAATTAAAATGTTGCTTACTTCCTTTTCATTAATTAGCAGGATCACTATATCCTGGTATTACTGGTATTACTATGCTTGTGTCTAGCGGAATCTAATAAATCCGCGACACTGACAATTTCCGAGAAAGCAGCATTATCGGAGGTCTTCACCTGTCAATCGCCAACGAATTGGCTGGCGAACCCGTTATTTACAAACATCGGCTCGTGCTCGCTGAAAATTTCCCCGCGGGGCACAAAGCACCATCATCCCCCGTCCGTGATGGGTAATTTCCTTCCCGTTCTACGGCTGCTTTAAAACGCACCGGCGAAAGCACACCTCTCCCCCCTCCCCCCTGTCGTTGTAGTACATAATTTTGTCATGGCTTACGTGAACGCGGCACGTGTCCCGAATTCACGATGCATTATGAATTCGCAAGATCGTCGGTCGACGGTGCTCTTACGCGTACGAATTCGATCGGCGTGGTCCAAAAACGTGGCATGCAAACTAATTACCGGATTGACAGTGAAGCTCACCCGACTCCGATCTGGATTCCGGTTGCGGACCGCTTAGAACTCGCCGGCTCCCAGACGGCTCCGAAGAATCCTGTGTACAACATCGACAGAATATGTGAGCGTTCGTTTCTTCTCGATCAGACATTTTTGGTGTTTTCGTGGTTTGTTTGCGTGCGGTATCCACAGAGGGGTTACGGTAATTTGTGTACCTTATGTGTGTTTACTCTTCGTCGTTTTGTTGTTACTTCCGTTCCTTAGATAGTTTTACGACCATAGTCGTTGGAAATACAGTAGGAACTTCGATTGTACCAACTGGGTCAGGCGACATTCCGTTCGGATAATTGAACAATGATCTTTTCACGGAAAACATTAGTATTTATTATATATGTAATATTATATGTTACATGCTGTGGTAGAAAGGTGCGAACAAATTTATTTTGACTTTTTCAGGTTTTTTTTTATAGGTAAAAATATGCTCTTTACAGTGAGACCAATCCCAATTTCTTAGAATAATTGACTTGAAAATTCACAATTGAAATCATGTATTGATAATGAAAGTAAACTATTTAATTAATTGTACTATATGTACATACATATTTTGATCAGTATTAAACGAAATAAGTAACACCATCCAGCGGGAAGTAGGAATTTTGACATGCGAGAGAAAACAGCTGAAAACGAAACAGCAAACCTACTATGCTGTGCAGAACTTTAAACGCGTTTGTCCTGATAAGTCGTTTTCGCACGTTAACGTTTTTATACCAGAACACATCACATATAATACTAGTACATTTACTTAAATATTGAAAATATTTTGTGACACTTGTTTTTAATTATGATACCCGAATAATTTTCTGAATCCTTTATAATTGAATTTTGGAGGTTATACATTACTGAAAATATTCTTTGCACCACTCCAATATTATGCACGTTATCACTTATCCCTCTGTTATTATTAATACTCGGACAATTAATTAAAGTAAATATTTATTGCAAAAATGTGTGGCTCCGTATCTGGGATAAAATAAGTTGGATACGAATCACTTTGTCAATTATATTGCTATGAAAATTATGCGTACAACTAAGAAGGTATTTTTGGATTTCATACTATAATGAACATATAAATGGCTATAGACTTACAATGATATAAAATATAAATGTATAGGTAGATGATTTGAAAGTCACATGGTGTCATATTGGGTTAATGAAGTATTTCCACATTATAGCAGCGCTTTGTTGGAAATTGTAATGGCGTCTCCAACCTCACCGTATCATCTTCTAGGAATCTTTACCATCAAATTATAATTCATCTTTCTGATTCATTTCTTTACCTACTTTTTGGATTAGTTACTTCATAGACGTATTCTGCAGAAAATTAATAGTTTTCGTGTCTGTATACGTTCTTTTATGTTATTCGCTATCACTGCTCGATATAAAAAGTGGCGGCTAATTGAAATTGCATAATTATTCTTGGCAGGCTCTGTATTTTTTGATTCGCTATGATCGATTTAATTGTACAGTTAAAATTAAAAATTAGAAATTATAGTTTTAGAATCTCTGAAGCCAGTGAGCACGCTTTCAATAACAAACGAAGAAAGAATCTTTAAAATCATCCGGAATATTTATACAAAATTTTCCATTTATCTTCGTCGACAAATGAGTGCCCGAATGAATTAAATGGAATTTATCGATCTACATTGCCATCGCGACCACTCGAGTCCATTTGTGGTGACCTGTCGTTTCCGCTTTTCGTTCTCCACCGTTATCGATAATCCATAAGTCCCTTTGTGATAATCGCAATCTCGACGGATACGGAGACCACCCTCGCGTCCCAATCGAACGTGTTTGTGCTGTCAATAGATCAATATCTTTTTTGGCGGATGTGTTTGACACCGGCTGCCAGACTCCCAAGATGCGGCAATGGACCTTGTCGAAAAACATACTGCCAGCAGCTTTTACATACGACGATTTTGCAATTTAAAGTTTTGATAAATTTTAGTTTCAGTAACTGCTTTTGTTCATTATGCTGTGTAAAAGGTAAAGTTGTTGAATTACCACTCAATCTATTTGGTTCGTATTGTGTTATTTCGAGAATCTCTTTCGGAGTGTCTGTTATTGGTTCTTTTTGTTGTTGTTAATAACTCATTAAGTCCCAAGCAGTGAAATAAGGTGATTTCACTTATGCATATAATTACTTAGTACTCATAAAAGTGTATAGGAAAGAATAAATACTATCAAAAAATTTTTGGATCGGTACTTTTTATTTTACAGAATGTTACGTTTATGCAACTTTGGGAAATTTTGTATAGGAAAAGGTACATAAAATAACATATATGATTTTGTCGAAATATAAAAAATGCATTATAATACTAGACATCATATTATAGAAGCCCACTATATGAAAAAGATATACCAAAACATTACCATGATTAAAAAAAAAATTAGTTCATCATAGTGCTATAAATACTTTAATTTCTTTAAATTTCAAACCGTCGTAGGATCTAAGTGGAAGAAGAAATAGTGACGAAAAATCTATGAAGCAAATCTACGAAATCCTCTTTCATAACTACAACACGAAAAACAGAATTTAATAACGTAAATTTACTGAAAAAAAATTATGTCCGAAATGTTTGATTAACGTAATGTTGAGTCTTAATGTGTTAAAGGGAAATGGTGTTAATGTAAATTGTCTAGGGTATCACTCATATTACTTATGTTATTACACGAATTATTTTAAGCACGAGGAATAAGAAATTATTTACTACACTAACTTATTAAAATCACTTTTTTATATTCACTATTGTATTACTGCTCGAGCAGTTTATCCAGATGGTTTCTTTCAATATTAATTACAAGCTACAATTAAATTTGCGAATATAGTAATCCACTGGTAATTCAGTGTATCTGGTGGAAAAATCTCATAAAGAGTTTATCGTATTACGTAAAAAATATGGTCATTACTTGTTTTGTAGTACAATTTTGCTTGTAAATTGATCTGTCAGATGAAACGGTAGAGTTTTACGTCAAAAATAAAATTGTTCCATGTATTTCATGTAACGTTCACATCCAGTGAAATTTAATTGAATGTCATCAGAAAAACTGAAATTACGTAAAATTTTATTATTGCTGTGGTCTACGACTTCTATAACAGTGCAACTCATTAACCCTTTGCACTCCTAATTCTTTTTTAATTTTCTTTCAAATAACTCCTTATTATTTTAGGTGTTCTATTTTAAATGTATTTCACAAGACAGTTGGCCGATAAGAACCAATTTAAACAATTCCTTTTGCTTAAATATTGTGAAATACAATACATATTTAAACCGACAATTTAAAAATGTCAAGTGTGACGCGACATTTACTAGTTAAATTTAATTCTTGAATGAAGCTAATTTACAGAAAATGAATCCATATTTTTCCTATAACACTGTTTCCCTATAAAAAAAGTTGACGAAGAGTTACATAGAAATTAATGAAATTAATGAAAATATTTTCAGCATCAAATTTTTGCAAGTAAATAAGAGAAAATCATACATATACATATTGCAATTTAATCCAAAATGACTGTTCTGTACTTGCTTATACAAAGTACCAAAAATATTACAGGACATATGTTCTAAGTGTAAATGAAGAAATGAAAAACGTAATTAATTTATACCTTCTTGAGACTTTCTATTCTATACAAAATTACATAAGAAAGAACAGAAATTTTACTACAATATAAACGAATTTTCAGTAGCAATTTGTTTGTACCAAATGTTGTTTTAATAAAACAATTTCTCATTTCTGTTAAAAGAAAACCATAATTCAATAATGTAAATTAACTGAAAAAAAAAATGCAAATGAAATATTGCATTAATGCAATGTTAATCCTTTAGTGGGATAGTCTTCAACAGTTCTGATGCTAATAAATTTCTATGTATCAAACTGACTGCAGAAAATACGTCAATTTTTCATATACAATCACATGTAATGAAACAAAACAATATCGATAGGTGATGTTATTTTGTAATCATGTTCGGACAATGTCCCATTCATCTTAGTTTTTCCATCGAGAGACATGTAAATCTTGTCGGACAAGTCGATGGTCTTGAAAAATGGCGAGTAGCAGGACTTTTATCGTCAAGGAATATCCTCGTCCTTGTTTTCTGGAAAGAAGCGCAGGACCGAGGGGCGTGCAGTGAGTGCTGTATCTGACACGTGACATGACGTGTGCACCACTTGTTACTCGACCAGAATACTTGATATACCCGATCAGAGAACAAAAGTACCCAATGTGGACTATTATATTTTGCGCTTTCGATCAAGCCAGCACTTCCATCTGTCGGTTGCAGAACGTTACGTGGGATTCCGTCTGGACGCTCAGACGAGACATTATTCACCGTTCATCTATTTTTTACCGTGGACCCGCGGTCGAAGAATTATCGAAAACGGGAGAAAACGACTGGTTTCCTATTCCGAGCCGATATTTTCCATCGTAATCGGCCGACAGCCTGGAAATATTTCCACGAACGCAGACGATTCCGTGCTTTGTTTCCGTTTCGTGATCATTCTACACTACCGTCCATAAGTATCTGGACATAGTACACTGTCGCTATTAGGATGTTATTTTTCAGCAAATAAGACTATTATTTCTGCTGCTACTGGAGTGAACAGCCTCATTTGGATAATTTTAGAATGGCAGCAGGCTATCCTATCGGTAATTCTTCATTAGAACTCGAGTTCGCAATTCCTTGCACTGTTAAATTAATTCTATCCAAACTCTTTGTCTTATCGATATGCCCTTCTATTTTACATGGCTGATTTCGTTAAAACGCATGAAAGTACAACAGAAGTTGGAAAAAGGCAGTTAAAACATATAACATAGATATTCTATGCGTATATTTTTATTCAACTTTGGTAACAGCACCTTCATCCATATTATTTGTTAATAAATATCATTTATGTTCTTCTATAACAATTTAATATATTTAATTTTGATAAGGTAAAGTTATCAAAATCAATAAAGATATTTTCAGTTTATAAACATTTGTAGAATATTTCACAGAGTTACATCATCATATAAGTGGCTGGATACTTCTGGGCGGTAGTTTATCATTTTTTGAGAGTTTCATTTTCCTCGAAAATAACGAACAGTAAGTCAAATACTTTTGTCCAGCTAAGTATAGATGAAACTTATTTTATATTTTTTTTAAGGGTGGACCTTCTTTTATTATTAGTAGAAATCATTTAAAGAATACAAAATGTAGAATGTTTCTTTGTAACAGTGTAAGGTAAAGTTAGAATATTTTGAGGCAGAATGAATGATAGATAGTTTTCCCCAAACGTTTCTGAACCAAAATGGAAAATGTATGTTTACTTGAGATATTGTTGCTTTCTCCTATAAATTTGTCAAATAGCGTCTTTCAGATACACAGTTTAAAATACATACTTCGTGCTTTAAAGTGGCGGAAAGAGCGACAGGCGAAATAATTTAAATGTCTAAAATTGTATTAAACTTTTCTTCTGCCCTCTTTCTCATAATTTCTGGTAGTGGAAGTAGGCGCAGAGAGCTAAATAAGGCGAATACAATCGTTAACAAAATCGTTCAATATCTATCGAGCATAGAAGTTACGAATACTGATGACTCACGAAGTCAGACGTTTCGATCGCCTCTCTTTCCGCCATCTTGAAGAACAGCTGTCGCAGCAGTTTCCTAAGTTTGTATAATAGTTCTGTACACTATATTTCTTCACACAGAAACTGCTTGAAATGATTCATAATAGAAATTATCAATATTTCACAAAACATTAATGTTCTAGTTTATCTTCAGGTACTTTTGCAATAAATCGTGTGACGAATTTAGATTAGGAAGGAGCACGTATATATTATATATAGAAAACAAATTAACTCCAATTGATGGTCGTATAAATTAAGCGAATATAATGAACTCTGAATACAACAAATATTTTAGACAATAGGTTTCTACTGCAGGTACATGATTATGTTGTAATTAAATGTATTATTTACATCAGTATTGTCGTCTATTTTTATTTTCTAAGTACAAATGTATAAAAAACTATACATTTAAAAAGTCGCAATAATTAAATAACTTTAAAAATATCAATTAGGGCTATTACTTTTACCCGGGTACCCGTGAGATATCCGGGTAAAAAAAAGTTACCCGGATACCCGGGTATCTATGAGATATCCGAATAATGAGACAGTCGAAAATCTCGATTTAGGAGTCGATCGTATTTCGACCATTTTTCGATCGATATCGACAATGACCGGAATAAACTGAGGAAAACTGAAAATGATATTACAATAATAAAAATAATAATTATAATCATATAATACTATTATAATTATTATATATACTATTATAATTATTTGATCGCAACTGCGTATACTGCGTTACTTAGTACTATATACTAATAATACATATTATTATATTATTATATTATAAGAATAAGTAAGTCATGTTTTTGCAGTATAACACGAGTGCTAAGTAGCGCAGTATGCCTACGCGGCTGCGATCGACTTCCGAAACGAAATTTTCGACTGTCTCATATATCCGAATATTTCATAGATACCCAGGTACTCGGGTAATTTTTGTTTACCCGGGTATCTTATAAAGTCAGAGCTCTAATATCAATATAGTGTTCGATACGAATACACTTATGTAGCTCCGAGTTTATTGCACTCGGTTGTTCGTGTCGATTTGACTGACTCCTTGGTATCGAACACTCTTCTTGGCGTCTTGACGCCTTTGTACGTCCTTCGTCAAAACGGTCATGATAAGACCAATCAGAAGCGCCAGGCATAGTCCTATATGCACTGGAGCGTCCCCATAGTGTTCCAACATTTCGCCAAATATTAGAACGAGGATAATGCCGTATATGTTATTAGCCACATTCAGAATTCCTGCCGTCAGGCCTTCTGATTCTGGATACGTGTACTCTGCGCACATTTCATATCCCAAAGCTACGTAAGCCAACATGAAGAACCTGCGGAAAATGATTGTATTTTTAGATACGTCGAAATAAATTAATTTCGACGCAGAAGGTATTGAAAGTGATGGAAAATACTCAACATGAGTAAAAAACCAGATTTGGTATGAATTACTCTTAATGATATTGTATAATTCGACTGATAAGAGCGATTCAACACGTCTATTTTGATGTACATCAAAAATCCTACCCTAGAAACACGGCTGACAAATACACCATCCACCTCATCTCGAGATTGGTAGAAACAGCGAAGAAAATTTGGCCGCACAATGAGAAGAAGTACACAATCACTGTTATTTCCCTGAAAATGTGTGCATTTGAGTATAGGAAATAAAAACTGATGAACATAGTTACAAGCATGTATTGAAAAGAGTAATAATTTATAAACAAATGCATTTGAAAATTTTGTCGGCATTACGGTGAAAAAAGGAGCGAAGTCAAAATAGAGAATCGAAAGCCATTTCTCTTTTTTCAATACATTCAATTTGATATAAAATAGCAAATCTTGCAAACATACATTATGTACCAAAAAAAAAAACAAAAAAGAAAAATCTTGCAAAATATATATTTAAAATCATAAAAATTAAAGAAAGAAATAAAAATTTGGAGCTCTTACTTGTATTTATGGGTTTTATCGATAATGATTCCGAAACAGATAGCACCTATCATACCCGAAATAATCATAACCAAACCGATTCTACCAGCATCTTCCTCACTATTCTGTAAAATACATAAAATAATATATAATTACACTTACAAGTGTTTTCATACTAATATTTCATAAATTTCATTCGAAGAATTTTACAAGTTGTCGTTTTCTCAGCTCACCTGAAAATGCACAACATATATTTGACTGAATAGTGTCGCCACCGCATTTAATACACCGACGTTCAATCCATATGTGTTGCAAAGCAATATGTAATATTTATTTTTAATTAGTCTTTTTATCGGCGTTATGAAATTCTCCCTCCCAGCCATTTGTTTTATTTTTTGCAGAGCTCGTGCGGTACTCGGAGGTAACTTCGGATCGTCGTCAAACACTGTGTAAGATAACGTAGTTAGTGTAGGGTAGTGCGGATGTAGTTTGAACAGCAAGAATAGACTAACATTTTATGAGTAATTTTTCACACTTCTTTGCAAATTCTTTCGTATACATTACAAGTAGACATTTCTTCGACACTTATTTCTGAAAGACACGATGGTCTGGTCTCAGTTGTATCAATAGCGAAAACGAAATTTTACTATTTCTGCAAATAAACTTACGTAGTAAGATTAGGATAAACGAAATTGAGAGGATAATAGCCACTCCCCAGAATAGGTGTGACAATAGCAGGAAACATAAGGCTATTCCCATTTGATTGCCGAAAATGCTTAAAGATGTGGCAGTAGACACTTGGTTTGGGCCGAACCATTGCGCTGCTAGACGTCCAGGCAATGTCTGAACGGTAATCTGACACGACAGAAAGTGCGATTATTGGCATTAAAAGAATTAAGATTACTTCATTTTGTGGTATACATACTTGACTATGAGTAAATGATCATTTATAATTTTAATCTGTCTTGATACTTTTCAAACATGGTTCTGAAATAATTTACTATTACTTATAATTTATTACTTAGCATTAATTTGCTATTTGCTATATTCACCACTCAATAATTTGCACGAATGATTACACATGTAATTTAAATCAAGTAAAATTTGGTTGTAAATATTTTAGAATCTATAAGAGACAATTTTACATCATAGTAATATACAAGATGTTCGGCCATCGGTGTCAGAAATTTTAATGTGCGGTTCTACATGTCGAAATGAAATGAAAATAAAGAATAATGAAATTGTGTTGGAGGCTTCGTTGTCAGGTTATTAACAATTAAAAATTCAGGCTAGAAACGCCTGAATCCAGGCAATCTGCGTACAAGCGGTGATCATAGAGCACGGTAGTGCTGGCACGTCCACTGGCGTCGCCTGAAAAAAATATACCGTTACCTCCCAACGAAAAAAGTGATGTGTAACACCTGCATACGAGCTTGGACTACTGTTTGCGACAGTTCATAAAAAAGCACACGCGAATGGTTGCACGACAGTGAACCTGGTTACTCATTCAAATCTCTAAGGGAAATCACAGCATTTACAGAATAGACACCGTATAACTTAAACTAAACTAAAACATACTAAATTAAATTACCACTATCAAGAATACAGATGCTCTTCTTCGAGGGCTATTTTACGTCGACTAGATATATTCGCGTTGAGGATTACCACTGAACTAAGGAATCATTCCTCCAATCTTACGCAAAGAAAGGCAATGAAAATGTGTAAACGGTCAGTAGAAATAGTACAACCAAAAAAGTGTTTGCTAGCAAGAATAGCACCTTAAGGACAAGTGGAAATGATGTGGTCGAGCGATAGAGAACAGTGGGGTGTATAAGACAGTTCCGATATTCTGTTCTTGAGCAATTTCGTCACTACTTGAGAATGTTCTGCAGATGTTGGGCTTGCAGCAAGGGAAATGTGTATGTATACTTGAGATTGTAGCAAGGGAAAGGTACATATCACAGGGTTGGCTAAGAAGGAAGGGCGTATTTTTTTTTTCAGGCGACGCCAGTGTACGTACTGCGATTGTCGTGCCCTACGCTTACTGATTGTACGCAGATTGCCTCGTTTCAGGCGTTTCTCACCCCAATTTTTGATCTTTAATAATTTGCAAACGAAATCTCCAAAACAATTTTGTCATTCTTGTTTTTCGTTTTATTTTGACACGTAGAATGATCCCTTAAAATTTGTGACACCAGTAACCGAAAATCCTGTTTAATTAATCCTGTATAATAAATTCTATACATATATTTAAAGTATTTTCTTATCCCAACGATATTTTTAATATGTTCCAATAATTATCAGTTATTGAACTAATTTTATATTGGTTGATTGGATGCTATTATAGCGTCTATTTTAATCAATGAATTTGCGTTTTCTTACACAAATAAATTTATAAATCATTGAATATTATGCAGATATTCAATTTTTTTGTATTTCAAACACGTAACAGTTTTTAGTTCAATTTTATTGAAATGTTAGTATGGTGACGTTTAATTTTGCAGTTTAAAAAATTTGCTAATATGCTTTTAATATGATATCCTTTGTTTGAAATGCTATTATCCAGATTTCATTATGTTCAAACGACTTATTTCAATATTGTATGTCTCGCTTAAGCTTCGAATACATAAAGTACGACTAGACTTGTAATACCCTGCATTAGCGGAAATTTATGACATATTTTCACGAATTCAATTCCATTGTGTTTGTACTTTTGCTTAATGCATTTTTTAAACACCATGTCAATTTCAACGTTTGTATGTATCAGTCGAACACTTCAAATTAAAATACAGAAATTACAGATTGTAAATGATCTGACACACGCAGTATTAATTTATAGTAGGCACATGTGGTTATGTTTAACGTAGTTTATCGTGTCATACATAAGACTAATTTATTGTTCTGTTTCTGTTTACCTGAATTACTTATGACTGGAATGGTCTGGTATAAATGGAACGATATTGCTGAAAGAATACTCAATATTCTGTATCTTTTTTATTAATATTCTGAGAGATAGACATAAAAAGTGTTTTCTTTGTATCAAGTATAAATTTGATACATTTTGACGTATTATTATTACGTCTGAATTTGTATAATTTTCGAATTTTCAGTGTTGTCCTGTTAGTTAATCTCAATATTGATAATTCAGAGTATGGTTATATTAGTGTATAGTAATGTTTATATTCGAATAGTACTTAAATTGTATTCACTTGTCATAAATAATTGTTTAACTTTTTACGATATGTTTCTAGTCGACGAAACGACGACTATTTTTTAAAATTTGTCATTTCTCAAACGGTGTTTTGATTTCCTTTTGTCAGACAATGTCGATTATCTATTTAGTGTTTATCATTCATTACAAATAAATAGTTTCGATAAAAGTATGATTTTAATGTCTAACCTGGCTAATAGCGACTAAGGAATGTCCAATGAAGGTAACATAAAACCTGTCAGGACTGACGGACAAAACTTTTATCCACGATCCAAGGCAACTGACTCCACAGCCTATGATATTACTCCACCTGAGTCCCCAGCGGTCGATGAGATATGTTGCAGGAAAGACAAGAATTACGTAGTATCCCATGAAAGACATTGCTGTCCAGTCGACAGATAACGAAGATACTCCGTAGTACCTGAATAGTGAGTTTAATTTTATGAAATTCCATTTCTAAATCATGTATACCATGTGTTACTTCAATCTTCTTTATTCCTTTATATTCATGAAGCTAAAGATACGAATAGAGATTTTTAAATCTCTCATTAGCCCTGAAATGCTGTGAGAACTACAGAGAGTATTCGTAGAAAAATGTTCTTGTTTAATATGACTATCTTTAGTATTAACTTTGTTGCTTCAATGTTTCTATACTTTTATACAGATTCGAAAATTTGATGATTATTTTGAAAATTTACTCTTGCTAGATACGTTTAAATAATTGGTCCTTTAGATACTACACAAGGGAGTCCGCATTATCTATCTTGATCACTATGTCTTTTCAAAGAAATCTGATATTGATTTAATGGAGGTGCATTTGATATATCGTCATTGACAGATTTGATGTAATACAGGTTGTCTCCAAAATCGTGGCATGGACTGCAGTGATTCTATATGCAAAAATAAGTCGAAAAAAAAGAATAAAAGTTTTTCAGGTGATGCTTCATTCTCGAGATAATTGAATTTGAAGATTCGTGGGATAGATGGGCAGTAGAATAAGACATAGCTAATGCGTCTGTTCATCGCAGGCTGTTTCTACTTAACCCTGTACAAATACACGTGACTCAGATAAAGTTGCAAACTCAATTTTTTCGAAAACAAAATCATAAATGAAAAAATTTTATTCTTCTTTTTCGATTTATTTTTGCATATAGAATTACCATTCGGAGCGGCGGTATGACGATTTTGGGAACAGTCTGCATTTATCATCTATCTCTTTAGAGATAGCAATTTATTTTTGTATACTCGCGTCATGTATTAAATGTACAGTAGCGGATATAGAAGTTACCATTTTTTCGATTTGCTTGATTATTATTATTTTTGAACATCAGCTTAAAATTTTAGTACTGTTCAATATATATTCTGATAGAGAATTAAAAGCTGTATAAAACCCAGTATATTATGGTTTTACATTGATGTCAAGAAATGATAGAAATACAAATAATCAGAATAGTGGTAACTTTTTGTTTGCTACTGTGCGTCTGCGTTAACTAAGATATGTCTAATCGATAAAATTTTCCTGTTCTATCCGGAAATATAAATATTGCGTTTGAAGGTACGCTAACCTTTTGCACTTATTAAATACATAATGAATTACCTTTAAATGGAAATTATAATTATACACAAATATGACACCATTATACTTTTATGGTATTCAGTATTAAAAGATCATTCGACTTGATTTGAACCGTATTTGCGTTATTTTTCCATTATTACAAATTATACATTAATTATATATTATAAATTAATAATTATTATAATAAATACCATATATCCAAAATCTTTAATTACTCTTGTAATTGAAGTAAAAATCTACAAATTATTTACTACATTATCTAAGACGTTTTTTTCTAGTTTACTGGTTTTGTAAATTAGCCTCTAAATCGGGATTTTATATAAACATTCATACATTGCTCATAAGTTTCTATCAAACTTTATGCATCGTATTAAAATCAATGCCTTCTGCATTTAAACATACAAGAAACAAGTTCCTAAATTAAACGAATGGCCATTATAATCGTGTTTAATCAAATCTATGCGTTACACGGGCAATTTCCACGATTTCTACGTCGATACAATACATTCCAGAGAGTATAAACTCCATAGAGATTTAGGCAAGCTTAAATAAAAAAAAAATAATACAGCATAATAACACGTAGAATAATGAAGTACCGACGTAGTTCAATTAACAGATAAAACATTCAGCTACTCTAAACAGAAATTCTGCAAATAAAAGTGCAAATACCTGGTTATTATGTTGGTGATCACAGAGTATTGAATCCACTGAAACGTGCTCATCCCCGTATACAATGTAAACAAGAACAATATCAGCCATCGTTTCTTGTACACTTTTGTTTCTACTAACTTAGGATCATTCCCTTTCCCACCATTTACCACCTTCACAGGGTACTTCGTGCACATTACCTCCTTCAATTCTTT
This sequence comes from Dufourea novaeangliae, assembly GCF_001272555.1. NCBI lineage: Eukaryota > Metazoa > Arthropoda > Insecta > Hymenoptera > Halictidae > Dufourea > Dufourea novaeangliae. The sequence goes on along the minus strand of NW_015374156.1, from coordinate 1,694,472 downwards.
CTCCTCCGTCATTCTTAAGTTTTTTCTTCAACGATATACTTGGATTCCGGGCCCTTTCAAGTTCACACAAGAGGAGAGCGTTGTCAACAACAACGTGTGTTGACGTTTAAAAGCCTCCTCTAATGATCTATCCGAGTACCGTTGATCTGCAGTATCAAACCACGCAGAACTGAAGAATTGCACGGTGTTATTCACGGAAAACTGGAACTGTCCGACTTAGAGTTTAATTCCTTGTAGTTCGTTCGTTCGTCGAAACCGGCGAACCCCTTTTCCTCGTTCCGAAACGAGTCAATTCGACCCCCGAAATGCCGTGTCTAGCGTTTCAGGTAGTCGTTTCCACCTCGGCTTCAGACGGACTGCGCTTTCCTCAGTCTCACGGCTGTTTTGTTTTATCTGTATCCACGAATAAACAAGATCGCCTTATTTGCCCTAAGCATTTGCGATCGGCTACAATCCGTGTTACATGCTCCCTGTTATCGTTACTCTTATCGCGATTCGCGGCTCTATTAGACGCCAATGAGCCTAATCGATCCATTCTGCCATTCGTCGATTTTCGTCTCGATCGCTTGGCCAATACATGTAGACACGTTTGGGCAGTTTATGATCGATATGTCTTGCATGGGTGTAGCCAGGGATGGGCGGGGGCATTTGCCCCCCCCCCCCTGGACGGAACAAAGTGGCTTTTGCCCCACCGTACAAGAAAAAAATTTTATTTTGCTTCCCCCTCCCTTCCCAGAGTTACAAAAGTTTGCGTAATATTTAATATTGCAGTATAATTAAAAACACGACCAACAGCCTCTATTAACAAAGCACATACATTTTCAACGATTTATGATTTTAAAAACAAAATAAAGTGTGTCTGGCTACATACGGCCGTTTTCACTGTGGCAGTCGATGTGCTAATATTTTTGCCTTTCCTCCTGACTGATAACCTGGCTACGCTCATGATGTCTGGCTAGGATTACCTTCGAGTTTTTTTCTAAGGAAAACGATTTTCCATCCAGATTTGCAGACAGCATTGGTTGTCTATCTGGTGGCATGATTTTAGAGGTAAACAATTGAATGAAACGTGCACTGATTAATCTCGCTTTGTCTCGAGGGAAGGAGACTGGTGGAACGAGAAAGACTCTGGCGCCAAAGTGTAGACTTCGGGGTTTAGACGGTGTTGCAATCTGCGATCACTGTCGGTGACGCATTCTTTCTCGACGAGGAAAGAGGTAGGATTAATTTTTGTTCCAACGACTGCATTGGAAAATTAGGTAGCGGCTGTATGTCTCTCACAGGAGCTTGTAAATTGTTTTACAATTGAATTATGATTGCTAGACAAATCAGAAATTATAAAAATGTTTCTTATGTCATTGTTACAGGTTTCTATTAATTATGTGACTTAACTTATTGTCAAAAGGTTTCTTTCGAATTTTATTCAACAGAGAATTCCCATATAATTTCGATTTATAAATTGTATTGTTGTTTTTCATTTATATAAGTAAACCATAGATTAAGAAGTTATCAAAGTCCATCCGCATTGTACTATGTGTCCAAGTTTTCGATATCCGTATGATTTGTTTCGGAAGAGACGAGATAATACACTGCTGATAAGATCGCAATCATACAGGGTGTTCTATCTAACGTGAGCATCTATAATATCTCATTTGTGTTTAAAGATATAAAAAAACGTGAGAGGAAAATATTATTTAATTAGAAGGGGCAAATATTGTGATAAGCAAATAAATTTTCTCAAGGCCCTATTTTTCGATATTTCAAAGCCATCGATGTTTTTTTAAATGGGACTACATATCTTTTATCATCGTGGCATAATAGTTGAAGTCAAGACTTATGTATAATAGTGTAACCTTCAGGTCATATTGAGTACGAAAAATCCACTACCTTCTATTATTTTTTTCTCTATATTCAGTATGAAAAATAATTTATCGTCTACAAAAATATATCGAAGTTGATAACATCATGTTGAGCATTTATTAAAATACTTTTTGTGCATTAATGTTTCTATCATAGCTATTTTATTATTCAAATCTACTCTATTCCCATACTTTTGTAGATTTTTCGTACTCAAGGTCATATTATAAGGCATTGGATTGGTCTTGACTTCAATTATTACGCCATGATGATAAAAATATGTAGTTCCATTTAGAAAAATATCGATGACCTTGAAATTTCGGAAAATATGACCTTTAGAAATATTTTTTCGCTTATCATCTAATACCATCAAAAGTAGGAGATGTATTTAAGGTGTTCACGTTAAGTAGGACATCCTGGATGTTGTCTGATTGAAAATATACAGTCAATGTGTCTATATTATAGTGTTTATATTATTCATTAAACTAATAAGAATTCTTCCTATTGATATCCTTGTTTCGCACGTATAATTAGTTACTTGTCATTAATAAAGGAGAAAGTTGTACAATCAATATAACAGAAGTTTATTAGATATTACAGTTTAACAATAAAGACAATGTAAATCTGAGGCTCCTTGAGTTACATAAGTTTACAATTTATTACAAAATTAAATATCTCCGACACAATCCACTCCATAAACTCCGCGACATTCTTAAATGCATTACCCATCAATGGTAACATTAAAAACCGTTGGGAAAAACTATGAACTGACTGAACGGTGTACACGGAAAATTTTTTCATTGTAAAAATATGTGACATTCGCGAACGATAAAACACCAAAATTCACGAAATACTTTCTTTTAAGAAAACGCTTGTCACGATCTCTACAAGTTGAGTTTAGATAAATTTATACAATAAATAAGCATTCTGTGGTCTTAATTCTTATACCTTTAATTTTGAAGAATTAAAATTTTCATAAGAAGCTAGAAAGTATGTCAAAAATATAACAGTTATAATTTCTATTTTTAAATCATTGAAATTACGTTTCCTTGATAACGTGCGAAATTGAATAAACTCAATAAATAGATTACGGATATTTTGGTATTTTACCGTATCACGACGCGAATACTTTACATTATACGCATCGTCGCTCCTTATTATTTTCTTTTCTTTTTTTTTTTCGCAAGAATCATTCATTTATACATATACCGTTTTCTCAGTTGAATCGACAAATCAGCTGTCCTCGAAACAAACCCTCGAAAATATATTACAAACGATAGACCGGGTATCGTTACGAAGTCGAAAGAACAAGTTTCGTTTACGGATTAATGTTAAAGTGTTTTCTCCTTTATATATCTATACACATAGTCTAACGATTACTCGAGTCGTAATTGTATACAATTTATTGTTAAATAGTACTATGTAACGCTTGGGACCGTAAATTCGGTACAATCGATATTTAACATGTTAACGTATGTATACAGTATTGTATTACAAACTATTCAATTCACCGAGCAACAGTTCACAGGGCGACACTCTTCAATGTAAAAAGAAAAAAAAAACAGAAACACTTTGGGGGGAAAGAAATCGATTTTCTCATACCTGTCTATTTCACCTGAACGCACGAGAAGGACACGCGAGATATTCACGCATCTGCTAGACAGATTCATTTTTGGCCATCGTTTAGTAGGCGTTGCATTTTACTTTCGTCTTCGTCATTGTTTCGTATAAAAAAAAGTCTGACGTTTCTTAAATACAATGAGAATCAATCAATCACGATAGTTTTCGTTACATCGCAATGTTTCGAAGTATTCCTGAGACCCAGATCCAATGCTTCTCAAAGAGGCTTAAAGTTCTAATTAATGTCAGGTAGTGATTTCGTTTGAATTTCGAAAATCGTTTGAGCACGATGATGTCGTTTTTGAAAAATTGACAGAACCCTCTTCTGTTTGGAGAAGTCAGAATAATCGTCTTCTTTGGGATCGGTCCTTTGGGAATGTCGGAACACTAGTCGATAGTTTTATTGATTTATCGAAAGACTTTTTTTCAACGATTCGAAGAACAACGGGGAAATCGAATCCCATTTCCGGAATTAGGGGTCGCGGTTTCTGCCCGTAACATACTCTCGGCATAACTCTTTTTCTTCTTCGTTCAACGGAGTAGCATAAAATTGATCGAAATCGCCCAATCGTTTTAATAATATTATTTTGGCACGGTTCGACGTGTGCGTGATGATTTTCTCGTTCGACAGAGCTTTGTATCGTCTCGCGAATTTTCAATAGGATATTACGACTGTACAATGGACACGCGCGCGTCAAATTTCGGGCACGCAGTGCTCGTAACGGCTTTTCGTTTAATAACGTTAACAACGTGTTTCGGTTATTATCCGTCAACGATACGATATCTAGCCGTCTCGGAAGAACATTCGCGTTACCAGACAGCAGAATGGAACGTGTCGAATGGAAATTCCCGCTGACTGGCAGTGTCTCGAACTTGCTAACCGGCTGAAATTCAGCACGATCTTCCATTAGAAGTTGAAATATTTCTCTGATGCTTGAGGATCATTCCCCGCTTCCCGCAGAGGTAGACAAAACGTGTCTAATTGGATTTTGTAAATTTCCTGCTTGTGAAATTTCCGAGTTAAGTGGCAGCGATATTTCGAAGTGTTCGAAATGCTCTTCGTGAATATGTAATAATAAAAATTGAAGAGGATGAACATTGTTTTTTTCTATATTTTCTAATGTTCAATGCTCGGATATTTGGTTTCCACGAAATATTATTATGAGAACAATTGACACTTGTAGTTTAATCAGTGGTGTCGCCAGTCTTTCTGAAATAGAAGGTTTTGCAACAATTTATAACAATTGTTTAGGGAGTATTTAACTTGTGAGGCAACTAATGCGTTTCGACTGTAAAATACCTTATGTTAGTAGATTAAAATCTCATTTAATCTTTTAAAATCTGAATCATTTTTATTAAAAGCTCGTTTAATTATTTCAAAACGACAAAAGGAAATGAAGTTGATGTATAGTAACTTGGATATTTAAAAAGAAAAAATGTTAATGTTTTGCCGATTTAAGAAATAACTAGTTTATTTTGGTCGTGTTATGTTTTAAGTATGACTTAAATTTCTAAATCATAAATATGATTTGTGACTTACAATTTTCGTTTGTGTACTACAAAACAATATTATAATAATTACTATGTTATTTTACTTTTCTTTTTAAACATGACCTGTTAAGTGGTTTCAAATGTCACATTAAATATAGGTACTCGAAAAATGATATAAATTATAGTTTGCAGATAAATGTTAGAAATATTCAATTGGTATAATAATAGATTTCCTGAAAATTAAAAGATTGCTGCCAATCGAAGAATAATGTAACAATCATATAACGACGCATCCAACTTAGTAAAGAGAACAGAATTCTTTCAATAATAAAAAATATCGATCACTTTTAGTACAATTTTCAGAAATCTAAAAATATTCTGTCATATTTAGTTAACTGTTCGTAATCACTATACATTTTTAAAAGCACACGCCTACAAGTTACTCCATATTTAATTTTCGCGTATAAATTACAAAACGGTCGCACCAGAGAAATTAACAAAGTAATTCACCGTCGTTCGTCGTTAACAACTTCGTCGACGCTGAAATTACGGCGAAAGAAGAAAACGTAAGTTTCGTCGCGCCTGTCAACGGTTCACGGGGAAGTGCCTCGGAGAATTTATTTCTCTTCGAAATTTGGCAAGCTGCTTCTCGCGAGGGCGGTTACCACGCGAAAATACTACTTTACGGAGCTCGTGATCGATCTCTGCCGTTAAACCGCTGTTCCATGGCTGTCTGGCTTCTTCCGGTTTAATGTCACATGTTACCATACACGATTCCATGTGTTACGAGTGAATCGTTAGTCACACTGGCGTAGGGGAACCACGAAACGCGTTATTCTGTAATTTGTGTATTTTCAACGTTCTCTCGTCGAACGTTGTTTTTTTCTTCTCCTTTTTACTCGCCTCGTTTTACACCGTTCTTCGCATCGCAATAATGTACAAACTTACAAATCGGAGTCGGGAGGAAATTCGGTTTACAAAAGGGGTTTCGGGAGGAAGGAGAATTACGCTAATTAATCGGACCACTTGGCAATTACACCTGTACACGACGATAGAAACACGCACGGGAGCTCGATAATAGCTGCGATATGTGTCATCATTCTGTTAACCATGTAACAAGATACTATATAACGTTTATCGATCATCGCCCGAGCCGCTTTAATTAGACAATTTGATCCCAGAACACATGGTAATAGTTTCTTTTTTTTTTTTTATAAACGTACAATTTATTTATAATTTCCATACGAATTTTATGTATAAATTTACAGATACCGTGGCTTGCGTCCTTTTTTTTTTTTTTTGGTTTCCGTGGATCCTACCAACTATCCTAGCCCTTTTTTTCCGTTCCATCGTGCTTTTAGAGCATCGACGTGAAATCGTACGCGTGAACCCTTACCGTTCAAATATTAATCCGAAGACTTGCTGAAAGGAGGTAACAAAGTAAATTTTCTTTGGCGCTTGTGACTGGAAGAGAAAATTAGCGAACACCGAACGCTGCGATTCGAAAGTATCGTAGGCTCTGTAAGAGAAGACTAGTGGAAGCGAAATTCAAGTTTTCACTCTGATTAAACCCCTGACACGTTTGCCAAATGATTGCTTCATCTTGTACCTACGAATATATAAACAGTATGGTCATAGTAGACAGTGTAATCTTCATTAACTGAAAAATATATTAGTTTAGGCACAATTTAAAATAACAAATACAGATACTTGTCGTCAAGGGACTAATTGAGAAAACTATGAAGTGGTGGTCTCTTTCTTGTATTCCCTCAAAAATCTTTGAATGTTCCATCTGTATCAATCGAAAATTTCGAAGGTTGCATCCGTTTCTGATTAGATAATAATCATATTTTTACGGCTCGATCACGTCTTGTAATAGGTCTATCATCCGTCAAGAATAGTAAACGAGACAAACCGAGAGTGAGAGAGACAGAGTTCTAACGAGGTGCTTATAGGACAGTTCTCAAAGTTTCAAAGCTGTGTTGACATTAATTCGAATATATTGGTGAAATTCATCCGATAAGGTGACACTAAATCGGGCGTTATTTAAACTAATTTAAAGTATATTTAGAATAATATACGACTTTTCATATTTGGTTGATGCGGAATTGATATCGATTTTCGATAGCGTAGTACCTACACATCTAACTTTTAAATTCTTGTAAATGCAATTTGAAACTAATCGATTTTTGTAAATTTCTGCCCCACTGTCGTTAGAACATCCTCTCTAGCTCTTTGGGGCCAAATTCATATTACAAAATTAAGACCTCACAGTATAAAATTAATTAAATTTTATAAAACAAAATTGATTCTAGAACTAGAAGACATTGAAAGTTCGAGATTATCGAGGGATTACTTTGACTATCTTTGGCTTTGAAACGTACGCATTGACAACCTCGCCGCGAAGAACTATCAGATTAACGTATCAGAAAGAATTAAGTTCAACTGATTCCATTTCCACTTAATATTAACCCTTTGCAATTGACATACTCTATAACTCTAAAAACCGACAGTTACTACCCTACTGTATAACAAGATATAAATAAAAGCATGAAACACATTAAATACATATTGAAAATATGAATAGCGTAATGATTTTCTAAGACAATAATCAAGTACAAAGGGTTAACAATACAATCAGACGTAAATTTGTACTCGTTGCGTTTACAACATCTCTCTAAACAACTTTTACCATAAAAAACAATTTATTCTTCAACGTGGAAATGAAAATAAATTAATCTGACCGTAGCGAATTTGTCAATGAGATTATAACTAAGAATCAAGTATCATCAACGATTAAAGCTTGCAGCAGGAGCTTACATAAATAATTAACGATAGTATTTTACACACTTCGTGAGAGCACACTGGCCACATTGTGACTTGGGATAAGAACGTGATAAATTAACGATAGTAAACAAGAAGAAGACGAATCGAAGGTAAGCAAGTCGGAAAGGGTTAAAGAAGCTCTTCATTCTCGTCCGAGACACCGTACATCTGGGGCCGGCGTTGCTGAAGCTGTTGATCCCGTTGCCTCTGCGCTTGCTGCTTCTGAAGTAACGCGATGCTGGCAGCTTTGTAGTTGATCGGCCCGTATGATCGGTAGTCCACGTCGGCGTAGTCGAGATCCGAAAATTCCGGCTTGAAGGGCTGCGTAAACAAAACATTACAACGGACACCTTAGTCTACCTTCGATTATACAACAGAGGCGGGGTTGCGCGCGTTTTCGTTCGCGCAGAATTCAAGGCGGACTACTTGCGTTTATGAACCGGAACGTTTCAGTGATGACGATTGTCAAGTTCAATCTAGCAATGACTAAAGACAGAAAGCATTCTTCGTTAGACTGTTTCGTGCAGATTCGTTTTACACGAGGCACCCTCGAATGCATGAATTGAAATTATTCGACGGAAGCTGTGGACTTTTTAAATTGATGTAATTGTTAGGTTATGCTTGTAAATGTTTCGGAAGAATCGAATATGTATCGGGGATGATTGAAATATTGCATATTGGACGACGCTTATTTAAGCTATTTGGTCTTAGATGCTTATTTAATTTCTTTGGACTTGAAGATACAAAACCGCGGTGATAATGTATAGTAAATCATCGATGAGTGTTCGAAGGTTCCTCAGCACTGAATATTCAGACGTCATTCCCACCACTGGGGAGGGGGTCTTTGTGGAACCAGTCAAGTATTTAATGGTGGGCATGCCATCTGAATACTCAGAGTCGACAAGCTTTCGAACACTCATCGATGATTTACTGTATTCGGTTGGCCATCGAGTAATGTCGGACTTCTACAGTAGATCATGTATTTTTTTTATTTCGATACAAAGCTGTGTTCCTGATTAATAAAATATATACATATGTTCAAAATTGACACTTCAACGCGTTGTTTAAAAAAAATTATTATGGTTAGGTCAAATTCTCTTGAATTAATATTGTTTAGAAAATGAGTGACGAGATGTACTTTGGAAAGGTTGCACTTTTTTATTCTCAGAAAACAGAAATCGCGGCACAAACAATAAAAAGGATTTCTTATGCGCATGCTGATAATGCTGCAAACGAACGGAAATAAAAAAGCATAATTGCTCAAAAGTACACCTCATCACACGTTTTCAAAATAAGATGAATGCAAGAAAATATAACGTAATCGTAGTGCCTTTTTTTTATACGACGTGTTTGTCAGAATATGAGTATGTTAATTACAGAATATGTATATGTTTTATTAGTTGGAATCAATGAAACATTATTTACGGTAGAAATTCGACATTACTTTTTGGTGAGTCCAATAATTTGAAAGATTTCATTCATGTCGAAGTATTGAGATTAATAATGAATTATTGACTCCTGGCGTGTACTGTCGAACTGAAATAATATCAAGATAGAGATCATATTATCATCTTGAAGGTTCAAGTCGAATTGCCTGGCTGAGACAATTAAAATTATTACAGACTTCAAGTGCAAGCCTTATTATGCTGCAGAGTTATTCAGATACTTTTTCAACACTAAAGCTGTCAGCAGCAGATAGTGACCATTCGTACCGTGAATACCAGTGACACTGTATTTGAAACCTCTTAGAAATGAAATTAATTCACTGTGTCAGATAAAAAGTAGAGAAAGTAAAATTACTAATTATGTACATTATTAAAATTAAATAAAATTCAATTAAAAATATTTTCACCTGTTATAAACACTCTTTTGGTAATAACTACATACTACTTACATGGATACTTCAGGACATTATAGCTTAAAAGATTGCAATTCTTAAAAATCAATAATAAATTGTCAATTAAAATCCTAAGATTTGGCAGTTGCGTCAGTTTCTTTTCTATATTCAAAATATGTCTTCACTATTGATTTTGCAACGTTTTATCTATTTTACTACTATTTGTTTGTATTATTGTATTATGACACCCACGAAATGTGACGCCAAAAACATGGAAACAACCGACGTGTAACAGGGCTCAACGGATTTTTTTGCTGTTGCAATAGCTGCGCTACTATGAATTGCCTAAGGAATCTATTCTCAACGTTAGTATATCGGTGCCGATTGTTTTTTTTTGCTCGTTTTAGCGCGCTCGGGGCCAGCTTAAGCTACCGATTAAAGGTAGCACGGACAGTAGCTTCTGCTCGAGCTTTCACGTATAAATACGGGCCTGTATCGAGTCGGATTAATTCGATGCAACGTAAATGTAATTCTATTTGCCGTTGTATACGACCGAATCCATAAATTACCGCCACACTATATATGTATCAAAGAACATTCGAGATTTATAATTCCTCGTAATTGAATAAACCTACGTATCTGATCAGTATAGATTAACAAAGAAATTCTTGTGAAATGGAATTGAGAAGTAAGCTCATAAAATACGTTTGTTTATGTTTACACTAGTAAAAAATAACACATTTATGTTCTAACATGTATATATATCGGTTTAGCTCGTTACTTTATTACAGTTGTATTTAGACCCTTCTGTTATTTACTACTTTTGATATGTTTTTTCCTTCTTTTCTATGAACTACACTAGTTTTCAAAGCTATTGACAACTGATAAATTATATTTTCTTCTATACGAATAGACATCTCTAAAAATTAAATCAAACAATTGCTGTTCTTGACAATTCGTGACCTTGATTTTTTCAAGGTCAATGCATCTTTTTTTAATGTCATCATTTTATAGGTCGCTGAATCTGTCCTACCGTCAACGTAAAACCAACAACGTGATATTTAAAAAGGATGCATTGACCTTGAAAAAAATCTCGGTAACCTTGATATCTCAAAAGAACAAGATATAAAAAAATCAAATTGTATTCATCCGATGTGTCCCTTAAAATGCTATATAATTAATTCAAATGTTTTCTGATACAACTAATAGTTATTTTAGATAGTTCTTATTGATTCATCCTGTATATCATGAAACGATGCAGCATGATCAATTGTTACTAGATACATTGTTACCTAACAGTAACATCCTTCACGTCTTAGAGGGATCTCAGGCGGTTGATTGGCGGACGTTGCTCGTCGATGGAGCGGTCTCGGCCATAATTCTAACTCTGGCATGCACAATTAAACACAGGAAAAGCGATATCGTTATTTGAGCGGTAAATCAACGGGTTTCTAACCGGCCGGTTCTAAACTTTCATTGCTCGGGTGGTAGGTGTCGGGACGAGTTTATTGTTCGACGAATAAACCGTGTTACTGCCGGTAGAATTTTAATGGCCAATCACGCGGACGTCGTTCGTTAGCGAACACGATAACGGGAATCACTGCTTTGTTCATTACTGATACTTCGCAAGTGTCATACGGAGCCGTTCCAAAACGAAATTTAGTGGTCTGTTGTCGGTGTTACATCACCGTTCCCCGACTCTTTCATGCGTCCGGTATGTACGTCGATGAAAAAGAAATAATTTCACCGGAAACACGCTTTTACGAGCCTTACATTCGCCGCTGCTGTTACGTACGGCAATATAACATTGTTTTCCGTGATGCACGTTTGTATGTGTCGGTATATTAGTCGTGGAATTACGTTCAACTATTTGGTTGCCGTACGTGTAATGTCAGTCGTAGGTGTTCCCGGTTGTTTATGGCAGCCATATTGTGTGTTATGAAAGTTATAATTAGGACACGAGATTCAGTCTGGACGATCCAAAATTGATTCCTTTTTTTGCGAGTAATAATGAAATCTTCCTTTATAAATTTGTTTATATCATTCCAAAGTTTATGATTTGTATGAAATTAAGCATATTTTTTTTTGATTGGTTTGGATTTCCGCAGCGGACATATTGTGTACGATTCAGCACGCATGCATTCGTGCTTACAATCAGTAGAAACAACAAGTAATGGACAGACACGTTAGCCGTGTCCTATACAAAAGCAGGTGTATCCAACAAATCTTCAAAGTCATTTGTCTCGGAAACAAAGCTCAATTTGCAATAACTTTGTTTCAACTTTCGTCATATTATTTCATGGACACTCATTCTGCTACCAAGGATTTTTTTTTGTTGGAACTATTCAGCAATTTTTAATGAATTTCCGATCTCCTGAAGTCAATATAAATCAAACGGTTACCTTTTGAAATGAACCCTGTGTGGAAACAATGTTTAATATCGAGAAATTACCAGGCATGCCTTAGTTGACACAATAATTGTTCAGATCAATGATTATCTTAAATAATATTCCAGTCTTTTTAATTTATCTACGGGAAATTAAAGTTTGAAAATAGAACTTTTGTAGACGGAATTTCATACATTGCAACATAATACAGTATTTTCTTTATAAATGTTAAAAGTTTGGATCTTCTTTGTAACAGTTATTGAATCAGTCGATGAATTTCGAACGTCATAAATTTTGTCCTGAGCCTCGGCAGTTGTATTTTGTCGACACCGACAGTCACAGAAAAGGAAAGAGAGAGCCGTGAGAGGTTTAAATGCCCGCGTATCGGCGAGACAAGGCTGATGCAAGGATACAACTTTTTTTATTGTAGGTTGTCTGTTAATGGAAATTTTATTGTCATATAGGTGAGATTTTTCTGATTAAAATGATTCAAAACGCGACATAATTTGGATTATTCTTATTCCAAGGTTGTACCTTATGTTAATTTTCACCAACAAAACACTAAAAATAGAAAAGTTTCATCGTTCTATTAGCGTTGTCTTGCTGATATGCAGGCTTTTAATGTTTTTTGAACTCCCAACGTGTTACGTTATACGTTTGACTGGTTCCATAATAAACCATTAACTCTTATGGAATAAATCAAGCCTACTGCTTATCGAGAAAATACTGTAATGCGTTTAATTCTTCCACTAAATACCTGATCCGATCGAAATGTGACAGATATTTGTTGCTTTGTATAGAAATCATGGAACGATACCAATTAATTATTCACATTAGTGTGCTTACTAGAAGATGTTAGTTATGTTTCAAATTTAACTCAAATATAATAAATATTATACTTATACGTTGCTGACATACGAAATTTTGTACATTTAAATTTTTTATACGTTTGAATTATTGTTACAAGTCAAAAATAAGCATTTGTGCATCGTGACTTTCTATTTATTTGTCTTCCATTTGTTTTTTCAAGGATTGAGCGTTTTTTTAACGGTATATTATACATTATTTATTTACTATATCAGGTAATTGAAACTACTATGTTTAAGTGTAAAGGATTAAAAATTACGACACCGAAAGCCGTTTTTACAAATTGAGCTTTGTGATCTATGTATGTGTTGGTACATGTATTGGATTTGATCGCCATACTAACAGACATATCTAAGCAATACGACGTAATTCATAGAATACAATGTACCTACAAGGCATGCCGGACGCCAAAATGTCCTAGAAAATGTACGTATCGCTCTTTGCCTGCTGACCCTCCTACGAACAAACATTTAGATACAATTGATATGTACACCAGCAAGAACACGACTTTCATTATTCAATTTCCATGTCTTTTAAATACGATTTTTGCAGATTCGTTCTGTTCCAATTGCATGTACGTTTCAACCTATTTTATAATAATCTATTAATGAAACATATTTTGCTACATAAATGCATGGTTTTAAATTTTAATTATAAATAATTGAAGCTTTTAATAGAAACGATTAGGCTTTTAATTGTATATTTTAATAATATATTCGTGATTTCGTAGTGCCCTGGAAAAATGTTCATAACTGCGTTAACTAAAATAATCTATCTATGGTTACTAACTTTGTTATCGATCATATAATATTTGTACTAAATACTAATAGTTTCACCATCTTAGAAACATTTCACGAGAAAAGATTAAGTAAAATTAACTTTTCATTGTAGGAGTATACGCTCATACATGAATGCGACAGTATGAAATATCTAATGCAATTCCTGTAATATAAATTCTTTCTGAATATGTTACGAGATACTTCACTATTCCTATTTTACACCTTTTACATCTTGCATTGTTGCATGTTCCAATTTAATACCTCTTACATTTTTCATTACCTGTCCCTAGAATACTTACCAATAATACGTGGTCACCAGTAAAGCAAATAAAAAACGTACAAATGTAAAATCATTTAATCGTAATCATTGAAAGTATAAAATTCATAAAACAACAGACAACAGCAGGCGTGAAAATAAATTTCAAAAGCAATAAAACAAACGAAAAATGCAGACAAATGCATACGAACAGAATATGCAATTTTTAGCAAACCATAAAATTAAACAATAAAATAACGAAACACAATTTTTTTATTTTTCCTACCTGCGTTTGTATTGCAAACTGAAGATTGAAACCGAAACGTATTTACCATCAGTAATGGTTATTATAGTTTTTACCTTAAAGTCGTACCTGAATTTATAACATTTTATTGATATCTTTCTTCAAATGTTAGGGTATTTTTTCAAAGCACACTGTAAGCTGTCGTTAATTTTTAAAATACCCTGCCAATGCCTGCGCATGTCTAGAATGGTAATCTTTGAGAATGAAATAAACTAGTTATAAGTCAAGTACGTCAGCTTTAAAAATCAAGTTTCTAAATTGAGGTAACTAGAGTACACTTTTATTACGATCATGTTTTAAGAATTCGGACAGGCGTCCGTAACTTAGAAATGTTTAATACAATATTCCTCTTTCAGAAAGAAGGACGTTCAGTCCCATCAAGAAGGTCAGACCGTAAAAGAATTGTAACCAGCACAACTGAAATGAAAGAAAACGTCTCGGTTTTTGTTCGTTAAAGTATAATGAACTTCGGATTTTCACCCGGAAGGCATTAACCCTCGTTCAGTCGACGCGATCGTACTTTCAATGTATCAATAATAAGTACACTATAAACTGTATGAAATGCATGAAATGTACGTACACACTCGATTCTGTATATAAAAGTAATATATTATGCACATTATATATATGATATTCGGCTGCTGGTGTCACAAATTTTAGGGGGTGCTTTTACATGTCTAAATAAAATGAAAAACAAGAATGACGAAATTGTGTTAGAGGCTTCATTTTCAAATTATTAACAATCAAAATCAGAAACGCCTGAAACCAGACAATTTGCGTACAAGCGGTAAGTATAGGGCACGACAGTACCGACACTCATACTGGTGTCGCGTAAGAAAAATATACCTTTACCTCGTAGCTAAAAAAGTGATTTATACCACTTTTACATAAGCCCGAACTGTCTTCTTGCGACACTTCATAAAAATGTACACGTGAATCGTGGCACGATATTATACTTGGTGATACCACAGCACACTCAAAGAATAAACACTAAATAAACTGACTGAAACTAAACTAAAATTCAACGTAATAAATTAAACTAATACTATTAAAAAACGTAGATGTTCTTCTTCGAGAGCTATTTCGTGCTGACCAGATGTGTTCGCGTTGACGACTGCCACTAAACTAAGGAACCGTTCCTCCAATCCCACGCAAAGGACAGGAAGGTAATAAAAATGTGTAAACAGTATAACAAAAGAGGTATTTGCTAGAATGACCTGCATAGGTTGGGATCGTAGCAACGGGATTGTACCTGGGATTGCAGTAAAGCAAAGGTAGATATCACTTGTTTGGCTAATTGTAAGAAGTGAATGTGTATTTTTCTTCAAGCGACGCCAGTGTATGTGCCAAAGCTGTTGTGCCCTACGCTCACCGTTTGTACACAGATTGCCTGCGCTCAGGCGTTTCTAACCAAAACCAATGATCGTTAATAACTCGGAAACGAAGCATCCAACACAATTTCGTCATATTTGATTTTCGTTTTATTCTATCATATAGAATCACCCCTTAAACTTTCTCACACCAGCAACCGAACACTCTCTACTATTACTAAAACAACGAATCAAATCTACATGTTTTTCAAGTAAATGTTACTTTTTCGTGTATTAGAAATATACGATGAAATTTAAGACTTCAAAAGCTAGGTCTACAGTATTTCGGAATAAAAATTTGGATCGCTATTGTCCCTATACCAGCTCCTCTACGTCATCCGTCAGAACGTCCTCTATTCAAGGGTTAATGCGTTCGCCTATATCCCCGACGGGAAGAGACATACACGCTTAAGAATTTTTGTAAAGTTAATCCTCTGCATACTATCCGGATTACCCGACCTCTTTAATACCGACCACTCCATCAAGATCGTCGGACACGGCCGACAACGATTTACAGGCCGCGGGCGCGAAGTTCTTGTCGTTTCTACTGACCTTTCAGACATCGATCTCCTGACCGACGTCTCGGAAGTGCAGCTCGGCGTACTGCATTATCGTGGGCGCGGACGGCGATCGTCCGTCACCGAGACTCGTGGACAGTCTTTTCGATTTGTTCCGGTTCTTCGTGTCTCCGGTGTCCGCGTAATGCGTGCTCTCGCCGGGGCCGCCGCGGTTCGACTGTCGTTCCCAGATCTGTTGCCGGGAGCTTGGATTTAGCCTGTGGTATTCGGTCGGACACTCCGCGATGTCGTCTTCGTAGTAATGGGGATACGAGATTTTATACGTCTCGGGTATACCGAGCTCCTGGACCTGGTGGAAGCTCGTCTCACAGGCGGGCGTCCCGCCGGTGAACGGTTCCGTTCTCCTCCCGTCCCCCCGTCTTTGTTTCTGCTTACGCTCTCCCCTCTTGTGCTTTCTGTACTTCTGGCCCCGTTCGTTCACCCGATTAGCGTGGCGACGGGGCTGCCTCGCGTCGTGATTCGTGTAGTTCTGTTGCTGGTGCTCCTCGTCCGGATGCACCGCGGACAGGTGATTGACGGTCTCGTGATGCGGCAGGGTGGACGGACGATTGTTCGCGTGAACGAAGGAGTTTTGCAAGGGGCTAACTATCGAGGAATGGTAGAGGCTGCGCGTTAGTGGCAGTGTTAGTTGGCTCGAACTGTTGCTCGGTAACGGGTAGCTGTACTGCTGCATTTCCTGCCGGTGCTGCTGTTGATAATGTTCTTTGTAGTTGTATAGGCTGTCGGTCTGCAACAGGCATGGTTAGTCGTTGGAAGTTCAGCCTCGGAGGGAGGGATGGGAGGGGGGAGTTAAGGGGAACGGATTAACGTTAGTGCCGATACAAATCGTGAACATGGAGGAGGTGAAATATAGTATCTCGAGACCTTTTGTTTCGAACTCTAATGGAGATCGAAAGTTCTAATAGAATATAAAAAAAGCAACTGATATGTGAATTTGGGTATAAGATTTGACGATGGTGGGAATCTTCTGAAATGAGACTCCTCTGGTATGTCAATCAGTTCGATTTGATTGTTAGTTAAAACAGGTGTACACGCTGTCTTTGTATTTACAATTGTAATAAAAATATAGTTAGAAGTATATACTTTGGAAAAGAATGGCCTTCTTATTTATTTGTTTTAGAAATCCTTAATGTACTACAAACTACAATATATACCATATATGTATGTAATAGCTAGAAATTGTTAGTGATATTTTTATTGTTTCCTGTAAAGAAACATATTAACGATCTTCGCATTTGGGAATATTCTTAATACCGTTTGTAATATTATGAATTAAAATTGTTGTCGATTTAGGGTTCATGGGAAGTTAGGAGTCTTGGAATAAAGACTAAACGGTACTAAGAGCAATATATTTCTTATATACGTAATTCTTTGGATGAAAATTATCTGTTAGACATACCAGACAAGCTTTCTCTCTAATCACCTAGTAAAATAATGGAGGTAGTTCATTTAACCTCTACCCGATATTGAATTACAAAAAATGATGAAAACAATATAATTAAACAATGAAAAATGAATTAAACATCGATCCAAAGAAAAAACATAAAAATACCTGTATATGAAAAATAAAAGATTCGATATCTTCTAATTTATAAATATCCGTTTATCTTAAAACCTGTTTTTCTTATTTTTGGAAATAAACAAATACACCGTTAACAGCTTGTAAACTTCTATCCCAGTAAATTCATAAAAAAAAAGAAAGTAACTGTCGAAACAATTGTAAATACATATATACGCTTCCAAGTTTTACGAACTAACACGAGCAAAGATCTTTTTGTAATTTTTTTTCGACAATGAGTGCCTTTGATTTGTGCACACGAAAGGTATTGCAGCTGCCCCTCAGTAAAGGGCAATATCGTGCTGTGCTTTTAGAGACATCGAAATAATATTTTACCTCCTTTATGGATTAGGTTCAAAAAGCTCACCGTTAAGCGTGTGTGTGTAAATGTGTCTGTGATGGTGGTTGTGTGAGTGAGAACTTACTTGATGCGCGGCCGACATACACAAGGACGGTCGCTACATAGGTGGCCAGATCCAGCTTAGCAGGGAAAATATGATTTCCGATTATAATTCGGCTTCCAGTAACTCTACCTCCTATTTGCTCGAAGCTGTTGTTTTATATCTATTGCGGACACGTAAATCGTACTCATGCAGTAGGTGCGATGCTAATTATTACATTGGTGCTTAAAGGATAGGATTCACTTCGTATGCTCAGTCTTCGTTACTGCTGCATTATTTTTATACACATACTCCTCTTACGAGTAATTCGGTATCATTTGTATCTCCAAAGAAATCAGTTCTTGCTTCATAAAAACGTTTTTAATTATAATTATTTTTTATACCACAAACAAATTTCTAACGATGTACGTAGACACGATAGCATTTATGTGTCACCTATGTCATTTGCTTTCTTCCGAGAAATTATCATACTACCCAGATTCTATTTTTACGAAAAATCATAAGGCTAGTATCCTTTGGTACATCAAATGTTTTTTTTTAACATTTAAGTACATCAGAAAATAATAATAAACTATAGATTTTGATATATTCCTCACAGTTTTTTGTATCTTTTTGATAAATTGTGGTACAATATGTATCCATTGCATTTATTTCGAAGCTGTTCTGTTTCGTACTGATAAGATAATACATAACACAGATGTGAAAATTGAAAATGAAGACTGCAAGTGTTGATATGTTAAATACGTAAATAGTATTCCTTTACTGGAAATGCAAGAAACAGATACATGTCTCCATCAATCATACTAATTATTGGATACGTTTTTTTTAGATATAAATATTTTTTGAAATTCATTGATATTTACTTTACTTATCGAAAACATTAATTACATTGTTATTGGAATACCGTTCTAAAAGTAATCTTGTAAGTCAAAAAGTTGATTTTTATTATATTATATTCCGCTATGAAATTAATAAGTTAGTTTACTTGCAGTCTGCTGACATAGAAGATGCTGGAAATACTTTCGATCACAATTTAATGTTATTTAAATAGCATATTAAATTATTCTACCATTTTCTTCTTTCGAAACGCATCTTGGCTAAGGAACTTTGAATTTCGCCTCAGATTGTATTTCATCCAGAGGATATTGAATTCGCTTTCGAAGCGTATCCTTTGACCAAGAGCTTTCGAATTCTCTTTTGAATCTGATTTTAATTATTCGTGGTGTACTGAGTTTTGAACATACATTTTCCACGGAAGAAAATAAACTAATCGATAAAGTCGTTTCTTTTTCGAAAAGATAAAGATGTAACTTCCGCAGTATTTTGTTCATAAAATTCAAAAGAAGACTGAGACATAGCTCTTCAGAAGAACATAATAAAAATATCTCTAAAGACAGTCTAAATTGTTTCGTGACACATTACTATATCTGATTCAAAGTGTGTGTCGTATATTTGGATTTACCAGACGTGTACATTTCTAAGAACATATTCTTGAAACATCGTCGGAAGACGTAGTTTCCACGAATAGATTAAATCAACAATTAACGATAAAACGTTTAAACATGACTAACTGCGAATTACATATTGCGTGTATCTTCTAATTAGTACATATGTCAGTAAACGTCTACTGTTGCAATCTATTACTTTAATTAGATCTATTACTTTAATCTTACTAATTTTTTTTTTTATCTAAACAATTAAACGCATTGCACTTTGATTTCTTAAAACATTCAAGACATATTCCACGCTTTTTCAATATATCCCCATTCACGCATTCTGTTTTCAACTGTTACCTCTATCCTCAAGAAGGCAATAAATCAGTCGATTTAACGATCTCTCGTGTTGGAACGTCCATAAGTAGCCATATCCATCCATCTATCCCCGTAACAGAAGAAACCGGAACAGAAAGAAGAGGGACACGATCGAGCAAGGACGATTTAACTACTCGATCACTTAACCCCGATCGATCCAGATCCGGCTATCGTTCACGCAAGAACCGAACGGTTTCTTTGGGCCAGTACCAGTAGCAGCAGCAACGTTCTCGAGCATCGAATGCGGGTACTTACTACCGAAGAACATGAGTAGTCGACAAACCTTTGTCTTAGGCAACGAAGAAGCGTTTTTTGGCGGAAAAACAGGAGGTGGGACATTTTGATAAGTGTGTTTCGAGGGATCGGTTTTCCGGCATTTCCTCGGCGCTGGAACAGGCGGCGTCGCCGCGATCTTGGTTGCCGCTGGTTCCGTCTGGCACGACGGCATCGATTGATGACTCGTCAACGAAGGTGTGTCCGATCTAACGATCGTCGTTAATGTGTTCGTGCTGCCGTTCTTGTGCGGACACTTGTATATCGGGATAGCGTAAAGCTGATACTTCCTGTTGTGCGCGTTCTCGTGACGACGGCAAAGACGCAGCGAGTAGAACTGCGACCGTTTGTGCTTCCTACGACGCGGTTTCAGGCTGTTGTATCGCGGCACAGGCGAGTTACCCCTTGGCATGTTGTAGTCGCTATAGTGGGGACCTAGATGGCTCCTGGTCGATTCGTAGCCGGAACTACCGTCGCAGACCGATGTCGTTCTGCTCAGCGACCGTAAGCCGCACGGCGTAGGCGGAACGGAATGATGCAACGTGCCATGCAAAGCCGAAACTCGGGCAAACATAGGGGATACCAACTAAAACAAAAGACAACCGGCGGCTACTTATCTCTAGCCACGACTCTTTGCACTCCAATTTCGACTGGAATCACTGCACTGGGCCTCGTTGCTTCACCGAAGACCTTTCGTGGATGGTCTATTCATTTGTTTTACATTTTATATTAAGCAATTAACGCGTTGACTGCCACAGTGAAAAAGGCCGTACGTAGCCAGACACACTTTATTTCGTTTTTTAAGTCATACATTGTGGAAAATATTTGTGGTTAGTTAATAGAGGCTGTAGGTTTTGTTGTAAATTATACTGTGATATTAATTTCATGCAAACATTTTGTAACAGTGTTTAAATAATCCAGACACTTTTCAATGTACGTGTCACCTATATTTGGGTGACGTGGCAGTCAAAGTGTTAAAGGATATTTGCTTTGAGTATGTCTAGAAATGTTTCTTTGCAAGGTTTTTACTGGAACGAGTTTTATGTTCTATGAATTTTGGGGTCTGTTTTTTGTCTTTAATTTTTTGGCGTTTTTGTAGGTGGCGTATGTTTACGTAACATTAGAACTACCGGCGTTGAATGTACGCTAAACTAAATTGTATAATATATTGATATGTAAATATGTATAATTGATATAGTATAATCTAAACTCCACAATAAATTAAATGTCAACATAAGCTCGATAAAAGCACCTTTATGACTTTTGTGACTTTAAAATAAGAAATTTGAGATCCGTAATTCTGACGGGTTTGGTTGTTCTAGTGTTAGTATCAATTGATGCGAAAGTTAATTGTAGACATAACAGAATTATGCAATTGTGTGGAAGAATAAAAGAAACAGTTTTGAAATATTTTTAATTCAAGAAGAATAAAGTCTTAAGAGTGTTTGTGAAAAGATTCAAGATTTTAAACTATGTTTGTGTGAGAGTATCGATTATTTGCAAAAGAAGGGACTTTTTAAAGATTTTGAGAATAATTGGAGTGCAGGTGAATAAAACTGATTAAATTGTTCAGTGCATAGATACATTATAATTATATTTTCTCTATATTCTCAAATGTAGACAAAAGTTATAGTAGATTTCAGCAATTACGTTCCAATGATTTCTTGCGATCAATGTTTGCGAAATTTTAGTTACTGAGGATTACACATTTGAATGGGTTTACTTAATTAAATGTATTTGCATATCGATTAGCTGTATTTTGCTTCTAACGCGAATGTTTACCATGCGTATTTACGATATTCCAAATCAAAGAGAATACAAACATTACAATTATTGTTAGAAGTACAGTAAAATTTGGATTATCAGAACAATGCGACTTGCAGTGAATAATGAAAGTATTTTAACGATATCCACATCTACACTGTAATATACTTTTATTAACTTTATTTCATTAAATTAGTATATACTTAATATACATATATCTGCTAATAGTGTACAATTTTCTTTAGTCTGAGTATTTTACTGTTCGAATACTTCCTTTTTGAAGTAACCATTTCAGTTGTTCTGACACTATATCTGCTAATAGTGTACAATTTTCTTTAGTCTGAGTATTTTACTGTTCGAATACTTCCATTACTCATTTATGGTAAAAAGTACATTTACTAAAGAAGGCTGTGCCAAAAGAAATGTTGAATAATGAAAAATAAATTTTTGAAGTAACCATTTCAGTTGTTCTGACATGTTCGGTACTTTAGAAACAGTTATTAGATTGTATGCATTATGTATTGCTTTAACAAAAATATTAGCACAGTAAAATAAAAATATAGCAAAGTACTGGAATCTTTTTTTAATATTGTATATATATTTAAATGTTGAGAAACATTTATTGTTTGAATATCCGAAGATAGTGTTGGTAGACTAGTTAGGGTAATTGAAGATCTACTGTATACTTTTGTTTCGTTAGACGTACATATTTAATGATAATCAGCAAACAAAACTCTAGAAAAGAAGAATGCACGTGCAGAGTTGATGCTATTATTACTTTCCACTGTTTCAAGGCATTTCCGCATTCTATCTTAGATAACACGTACAGGATTTAAAGTTTCTTCGTGGAAAGTACTAGAAGTTTACATTCTGATGCATCGAATTACATAAATCGCCGCAACTTTAAATGAAACGTTCGCGTATAGCGAATATCGCTAGCGTGCTATTAATCTCGACGTTGGAACTTACTGTAACGTTTGCACTGAACAATTTGGTAGTTTCGTGAAAACCGTTTCCTAACTGCAGCCAGTTCTTCGATACACAGATAGTACTATCGTTTTTTAACACATTCACTGCCACAGTGAAAAAAGCCATACGTAGCCAGACGCGTTTTATTTCGTTTTTTACGTCATAAGTCATTGAAAATATATGCGTTTATTTAATAGAGGCTGTTGGTCATGTTTTAAATTATACTGCGATATTAATTTCACGCAAAAATGTTGTATCAGTATTTAAATAATTCAGCCTCTTTGTGAAATGTACGAGCCACCCATGTTGGGTGGCGTGGCAGTCAAAGTGTTAAAGGAAATACGCGTTAATTGATAACTAGACTGCGGATTTTATGCATTTATAGCATAAAGGAATATGTGAAATGCAATAGAAGATAGAACTTACATTAGGTTTAATATATTTCTCATTTTATTCTTAACGCAAGAAACTCTTCAAGAGGCAAAAGAAGTTTTTTGTTTTTAATTCTGCCTTTATAAATTTCTATATAAAATTTTATTTTGCATAAAGATCCGCAGCCTACTGATGACCTTTGAACGAAAATGGTTTCAAGAAGTAACGATGAAGTTAATGCGTAACTCTCGCAGATTCGTTAAGAAGTAGAAA
This sequence comes from Dufourea novaeangliae, assembly GCF_001272555.1. Lineage (NCBI taxonomy): Eukaryota > Metazoa > Arthropoda > Insecta > Hymenoptera > Halictidae > Dufourea > Dufourea novaeangliae. The sequence continues at coordinate 1,670,879 of NW_015374156.1, read as the reverse complement.
AATCTGAGTTTCACTTTATGGTACCTAAACACACGAAAAATAAAATCTCTTTTGTGTTACAAAGATATTTTTATATTTGTGTACAATGTTGAAACCGATAAAAAAAGTTTGATCAATTTCTATATGTTACAGCTTCAATTTTTCCGTATAACATTACCACGATCGCACAATGTTATTACTTCAGCAAAACTAATTTCGATTGATAAAGTGATATTTATTTCACAGGAGTTATTCCCCGAGAGAATCGAATTTAAAAATTTCTGCATTCAACTGTACGTATACAAATCAAATGAAACTGATAGAAACTGATTTGAGCGAATTGATTCCTGAAAATGCGTCTCCACTTTGTTAGCGATTAGTGATTTTCTAAAGCAATCATCGATCAATATACCTGTCTCTGTTAGTTTTCCCGGTGAGATGTACGCGTCAATCAATGATTATTCATCGAATTCGATTTCCTTGGAAACGAATAATTCGACACAACAACGCGTGGAATCATTGTTTCCAGCGATCTCGCGTTCACCGAAAAGTTTCCGAAAATTATGAATCGTAACGAACACGGTACGAATGCTGGAAAAGACACGTCGTAATTGAGATCTCACACGGCTGTTGCCCGAAAAATTTCGCTCGCCAGGCATCAGCAGTTATTGTCATGCGACTGTCAAACGGCGCGTGTGTGTCTGTCGGTGGCTAACAAACAAACAAACAAATAGGCCGGTGTAAAATCGAATACTGGCTGCAGAGAGCGTGGGGTCTCGGTCATCGAGACAGCTATTGTCGAGTTTGCCTTCATTTCAATCTCAGCGTACGAAATTGCTAGCCAGGTGAATTCAAGGAAAATCCAAATTCACTGGTGGACAAGGAAAACAAAATGTGAACAAAAAAATAAACAGGAGGTGAGACGTTCTAGCAGTAAAAGTCTGTTGATACACCGTAATTGCACCTACCTGGACAGGACATCGAACCGATGATCATCGTAGATACTTGATAGATACCACCGAACGTGGGATCGATAAATCGATCAAGGTGGGCCAGTGCTTGAACATGCGTTCGCCGTCGTTTGTGACGGCGTTGTCGTGATCGGAAAATTAATTTGTTTATGCCACGGTAATTCTGACACTCGCCTGGATGCAATGTCGATCAATCGTTCGGCCGATGACGATTTATTACGCGACTGCACGAAATGTTTCTCGTTTCGCTTCGGACACTGACGGCTTGTGGTATCCACGAATTCGGCTCTACATCCATTCATTAAGCTTTCACCCATTCGTTCGGTGCTTCTGCTTCATCAAGGGAGAAGGGGACAGAGAGTTTGGGACGGGGGTTTATTCATGTTGTCTTTCAGTTATCGCTCCGTTTCGACGTTGTAAAAGTCACTGGGGTATACAGTGGATGTAAAAAGTATGCGTACACCCTTTAAAACGGAACAACTCTTTTAAAATTGGTCCAAATGACTTGAGTTTTTTTTGTGAAGTTAGAGACATTAATTTACTAAATGATGTGAAAAAAAAAATTTGAAAAAGTTGCAATTGGTCCGAATCGCGAAGAAAATATTAAAGGTCGTGTTTTACAACTTTTTAATCTGAGGCTATAATGAAAATTTAATAAATACATATCGAAGATTTATGTTAGTTATATACATGTTGAAAATTTCATCAAAATCGGTTAACGTTGCTACGAGATACAAACGATTAAAAATGTTGAAAATCGCAGTTTTTCCCGACTTACGATCTACAACTGTAGTAAATCTAACAATTCTCACATCTTTTGATGTCTGTCGCTCGTTTCTGTATTAACCGATTTCAATGAATGTTTCAGTATGTACATAACTAACATAAATCTTCGATATGTATTTATTAAATTTTCATCGTAGCCTCAGATTAACAAGTTGTAAAACACGACCTTTAATATTTTCTTCGCGATTCGGACCAATTGCAACTTTTTCAAATTTTTTTTTCACATCACTTAGTAAATTAACGTCTCTAATTTCACAAAAAAAAACTCATGTCATTTGGACCAATTTTAAAACAGTTGTTCCGTTTTAAAGGGTGTACGAATACTTTTTACACTCACTGTGTGTTGTTTATACCGAATCTGTGATGTCGAAGTACAATACCTTTGGGGGAACACGTCGAATCACGTGAAATGTTTAAACTTCGAGCGTTTGCGAATTTTTTATTCGGCTATTGCTGGCGTTATTGTAGTACTAAGCAGAAGTAGTAATTATTAAGTGGTAATTTTAATAAAATCTGTCGGTGTTATTGTTCATGTGTGTATAAAACCTAAATCAGCACTATATTCGTACTCTACGATTCGTAATATGTATGCCATTCACATTATGGAAAATTTGCAGTATGTAGAATTCGTTAATTATGCCACTACAGATCCCTATGATTTTTTAAGAGTACCTACTTCTGCCATAAGTTCTGTTACAAATACATTGGGTGATTCTAACGAAACAGGACATTATATAATCTCTAACTAATCAGAATGTATTGATATATTTAAAATATTTAATGTCAACTCAATAGTAAATAATCGATTTTATAGACCACTTCATGTACTATATTCTAAGAAGACACTAAGAGTTCATTGTAACGTTTTATAGCACGATAGACAAACATCTTTGATATTTTCAACGGTTTCGGAAGATCGCAAATCTGGCTAAAATTCTTTTCACACTTACCAGATCGACTATATTGACTGTACAGAAGACAAAGTCAGACTGATTACTATTATTTAAACAACGGTATAAGCGTTTTGAAACAATTGTGGCATGTCGACAGCTTTTGTATCTGTCAGAGAACGTCCAATACTTTGCAACAGAATTTAAGGCAGGACTAGGTACATTACGATTAAAGATGATAGTTTTAACCATGTATAAACAATCACATGCTGTTTAGATTATTTCATTTTTTTCAAATTAAGACAGTCTTTTATCGTAAATATGTTGAGAGTAATGCCTATCGTTAACAAATCATCAAAAAATCCTTTATCAAACACTGTAAGAACAATAATACATAATTTTCTTGCACATTCTGTTTTGTCTTTTTCTAATATTTCAAGATGATTTTATCAAGACTTTAGTATTCACAGAATTGAATATTTCATAAAGTGGCCATTTTGATTTACTATATTTAACAATAACAAGACATCCATTTAACGTTTCTTTACATCTCTACTCTGCTTCAAGTCCATCACAGAATCAATGCATTCATTTGTGTACGTTAATCGTCAAGTCACTCACGCGTATCACCATGTTAATTGGTGTACGCTAGAAGGAAGCTCGCGTTTAGTGTCAATCACGCAGCGCAGCAATACTCGGTCACAAAAGGTTAAGGATAAACGTGCCAGGGAATCGTGGAACGTATAGAACGTCACGGTTTGCGCCAAGTGTCAATTATAAGATTCGCAATTATTGAAATGGATGTCCATTCAGTGGCCAGCACGCTGCGCACGTTGAAAGGGCTTTATACACCTGACGTCACGTTGCATCTTTGATCAAGCACCGACAGTTTCATGTAATCACAGAAGCTCTCGCGTAACGTGAGATGCAAATTGACCAACATTTATCGATTCCTGGATTATTTAGCGTCTGCAGGAAATTGATCTACGTCTGGGCGTTGCTTTCAAAGCACGAGGGGGGGGGGGAAGGACGGTGTTAATGATGTCTAATAACCCTTCGCTGAAGTCGCTGCACTGTGATTTTCGAAAATTTCAACGTTTGTAAATGATCGTTAGACTATTTTTTTTTTACACGCGAACCTAGACTTAATGACAGTACGATTAGTGATTGAATGTTCTACTGCAGTATTAAAAAATCGCTTGAAATACACGTTTCACTGAGTCCTTGCGAATAAGTTGATGGAATTTAATTTTCAATTTGACAATTACTGGAAAGAATTTTGTAAAATAGGTACCATTATTGGATTCTTACTTCAAATTTCTATTTTATTCATGTTCTTTTCAGAGTAAGCTTACACAATTTTCATTACTGTTACTAGCTAGACTGTGAATTTTAATGTTAACACAAAAGAACTAACGATAAATAAAATATAAGAAAATAAAAATCGAAAGAAATCTTTGAACGAATCATTGTGGTAATAAGTTTCTATTCAATTCTGGTTTTCGTAAATTAAACTACATATAAAAATGTAAATTTACATGTGCATTCGCAGTTTATTAATTATTAAGTCGCGGTTACGAAAATTAATGCATTTATAATTAAACGTAGAGAAACTGAAGTAGAATAAAAATTGTATTATTCATATTAATAGGAGAATAAAGATAACTTTAAAATGGTATTGAATTATAGTGGACTCTAAAGGTTGCCCTTTCTTCAAAGATTTCCACAACCTATAAATGCATAAAAATCCAGCAGTATTTTTATTACAAATAAAAACCGATCTCGATGAATATTTACGAAATGCTGAACACCAACGAGTTAATAGCTAATTATTGTCATCTTACAGAGCCGGTTGGATTATACATACGTAAACTAATTATACGACCAAGCACAAAAGGATCCAATTCCACTTAACCTACCACTCCACCGTACTCCCGTTCCAGAAGTTCTCGTTTCATTCGTCGAAAAGTTTGTTCGAGAGTTAATTATTTCTCCTCTCCCATTTTTCCTCTAGGCACGCCGGGAGCTGTCGTGACTGTCTGAATCGTAACCTACCGCTTCCTTAACACGATCAGAGGATCATAGAAGTTTCCCTCGTTCTCCCTATTTTCGAAAATTTGAATCGTCCTGATGAGTGGGGTGCGGAGGGTGGCGACTCTGCGCGGTGCTTTTATTCATTGTTATCTTCTCTTTGATGTCGAAAGCGAACGACCGTAGCACGCTGCCAATTTCAAGTTAAGCGTTCCCTAGCGAAATAGGTGTTCTACGAAATGAGGGATGGAGGGGAGTCGTAGAAGATCCGTGTAGACGGTTCGTTACGACGTTTTTACGAAACCTGCTTTGCAATTCGAACAAAGGGACCAATACTTTCAAGGTATCAGCGTTGAACAGTCGTTGAGAGTGGACTTCGTGCACACGCTCGAAATATTTCAACCCTTTCTCCTCTCTGAAACGGGCAATTTGTTCTTCGTCGAACCAGAAAGGGGAGAACCGTACACATTATTCGGAAGAAGGTAAAAAAAAAAACAATATCCTTGTGTGCGTGTTGTACATTGTTTACATGGTATTGAAAGCATGCCATTCTTTGTTGTTGTTTTTTTATTCACGTGACTGTTTCGTTGCTACGACAACATAATTTATCGTTAATGGACTTTTAACGTAATTGATGGCGCACAATTAGACGAAACGTACCGCGGACAAGTTTAAAATAAAACGGTGCTTAAAAAGAAAACAGGAAACAGGGCGCTCTGAACGGATCGCGTTTAAAAGAAGTATTAGTATTGAAACCAGGTGCTTTGTTGTGGATAGACTGCGGGGTTTATGCATTTATAACACACGTATCTCTAGAATTCAATATATATAAGAGTTTGTTAAATTTAGAAGAATTTCTTATTTTCCTTGGAACCTGGTAGAATAGTAAATAAAGTAAACAGATCTTGGTTTGACTTCAGTTGCTCTAAATTAACCCTCCAAAATTTATATTTGCATAAACAACGGCACTCTAGTTATAAATATTATATGAACTCAATACTGAGATATATAAAAATGAAATACGATTCGAATAAAAGTTACGCTACGTCATAAAGTTACCCCAGTTACTTATGAAAATGCTCACCATAACGATTTATCGAAATCATCTTTTATTGCCTGCTGTCAGCAAATTGTAATGGAATAAATAATAAATAAACAAATTTTGTTTGGATATTGTAGAGATGGTGTTATTATAAAAATGCTTTAAGCTTTTTAGTAAGTGTTCCCTATAAATCACTGATTTTAAAATGGTTAAAGTAAATCAATAGCACCACATTATGTTGGGCTGTATGATGTAAGAGATCAAGATGATGAATAACTTCCTTTGGATTTTCAATCTGTACAAGGAGTTCAGATTATGCCAGTTATGTCGAAGGCTGGGTCACCGGTAATTCAAGTTTACAGTGATTGATGTGTTATGACAAACGTGAATATATAAAACATAATGCATCGATCAATTTAAGCAAATTTAATGAAGTTTTTCATTCACTTTAAACTTAACGAAACACTTAATAAAAGAGATCAGTTTCCGTTTAATGTTCACTTTTTTAAATTAGTTATGTCACAATATATTATTGCTATTTTCTTTAATAAATCGATTGAAAAATAAAAATATCGATTAAAAAATGAATTATTGCTATATGTTATGTTACAATAAGATCTGTTTCATTGATTCAGTTAAATAAATAAATAATCAAGATTTCACTCGCAAAAAGTTAATAAAAGTGTCGTAGGCACTTGAAATTTTACGTGATAGTTAATTTTTATGAAAATCTCGCGCGATATGAAATTTGGAAATGCCTTTCCTGTACGCCCCAGCGTAGGTGAATTCAAATTAACGCAGAATGAGCTTTGTTTCGATATGAAAAGCACCGTAAGTTGTACCAGCCGAATAAAGTTTAACTGCGGGATAATGTTAATTATAGAACTTCGATACTGCATTAGAGTTTCTGTAATGTTGCAGAAACTAAAGAGTAGTTTCACTGCGAATAATATTGCGCCGGGTACGAGGTTAGTAGAACTTTAAGCATGACGGAGTTCGACGTATTATTTCTACGATATTTTCCTTTCAAAATTATCATCACCGTCGCAATTAATACGTAAACTTCATGGAGAGAAACGTTTAGATTTCAGGTGGTTCAATGATACCTTCATGGCACAACAAGAAAATGTTTTACAAACATTTATGGTTCCTTATAGTTTTAAATTATCCAAAGTACCAAGTACGATTTTTTGGGAATGAGATGCTTAATAAAATTATCATACAATTACGAGAAATCTGCAGGCAAAAAAATATTAATGTATTTTGATGCAAACAAAAAAGTTACTGAAAGTACATATTACCAATGGTATTCTGTAATTTTTGTTACTATCTTTGAGTTAATGATGCAAAACTTTAAAAAAAAAAACAGAGAAAGTATTTTAAGTAAAGAATACGTATAAGGAACTTACTAGTATTTATAGATAAGAAAAATTATAAGAAATTTTCCAATTAAATTCAAACAAATTCGAAAGTTATAGACACAGTGATGATTTTTCAAAGTTGTGTTTAACATAATACATGATAATAAGTTAAAATAATAGAGGAAAAGGGCAAATATTTTGCATAAGCATTTCATAAAGTAAATATGTCAAGATTATACACAAGTAATTTATATACCTCCTTTCTTTACAAGTTATATTAAGCTACCATGGCATAATTTGTTATCCTTTCATTAATAATCGGGAAAACCGGTCTCATACTTTTAATCAATAATGTGATCCCTTTCTCTTCTCTTCTGGTTTTTGGCAAGTGATAGGAAATGACAGAAGGAATGCCTATATGAAAGCCAAAATTCGTATAAATATCCAGAGTGTAATAATAAAATTATCTGAACCCACCAATAATGTTCATGCGTTGTTTTGGGTTGTCAAAGAAGTAGGAGGAATCCATGAACATTACACAAGACCAAACGAATGTTCAACACTGCCACCATATGATTTACGATTCGGTCGCGAACGAAGAGACGTCAACTCCCTTTTATTTAACCAAGTGCCCTCCCTTCCTGTAATGACGGTATTGGAAGCAGAAACGGTTCGTATCCGAAGTAATTGAGTATGGACAGAAGCTGAAAGCGAAGAGGGAAGAGAGTGGATATTAGCGGTACCCTTTGTCGAGTATCTTCGGTTCGTGGACCTTTTACCAAACGTGTCCCCATTTGCAGAGATCTATATTTTACGATCAACGGTATTATCACGAGTCCTGATGTTAACTATTTATACGACGATCGTCTGGCACGAAGTGCAAAACACTGTGAAATTACTGGATTCTGTGGTTACAATATTGTCAATCAGCAAATGCTTTTGTAATTTACAACAAAGAAAGGATCTAGGAAGGTAAAATGTTGCTCCGTTGTTACATAACGTATTAAGAGTAAATTGGAGCTTTTAACAATTTCTATTAAAATGATACCTTGTTTTGGATTTGGGATTGCAGTCTGATAAAGAGTATGCTTGGAATGGTCGTTAACGACAATATGCGAGAATATTCGATTACCATTACACGAGAATAACATTATTACTGTAAAAATTCATCAAATAGTATTACAAGTTATTTCACGATGTAATAATTGTGTGATGGGTTTACCACTGCGTTTAATATAATTTACATATGTTAATTTATCCACCAATGAATACGTTACTTAATCCACTTAGGTACAATTGACTACGAGTAATGTCGTCAATTAATTGAAAGAACACCATTAAAATATCTATAAAATGGTTACAAGTATATGAAATATTCCAAAGAATGATTTCCGACCGAAGAAAAATACAGAAATAATACTGATGTGCTTCATTCCCTATTCAACGTTTCTCCAATGGAGAATTTTTCCCACATTTTTCCCGTGCTGCGTTTAATATGAAAACATTCTCGAAATGCCCTTTATGTGTTTTTGAAAGGTGTGTTTAGGGAGGAGAAAGAAACGTATGTCGTATAACTTTTGTCCTGCAGTGTATGAGAGACATATGTACTTCGGGTACATGTATAATCGAAAAGAATCATACAGAAAGAAATAGCATATTTTAACGAGATTTCATGTATGTCGAATTTTTTCTGAATATACTGTTTGAGTATTTTCTACCACTTTTTATCATTAAAATTACGTAATTGATATTCTAAACTACATTTTTCTCTTCATTCTGTAGTTGAAAGTATTACGTCATTGCATGGACAGGTACAAATAAATTGAAACTTGTTAACTGTTCTTAAAATTTTAACAAAACATAGAATAATATTAAGAGAATACGATCTCCCATTTTACTATAGCAAACGTATTTTTTTGCACGTTTTTTTACCCGCTCTTTTGAGGAACGTATTTTCCGTGTAAAGAAAGAGTCGAGTGTATCCTGATAAAATACAACTGTATATTAAAAACATTATTATTCCACGTCTAATTGTATTCACAATTATATATTACCGTTTGAAAATCGAATGCTACGGCGCTCTATGACATCACAGTGGCGTCATATGGGTACCTTTCAGATATTCAAAGTTACTGAACTTCCTCTACGTACATAGCAAAAACCACATTTCGTTAATTCCTGACAAAAACAGCTGGCTACTGGTGAAAGTTGCTCCCGGTGGCCATACAGTTAAAACACCGAACAGCCTAGCACCTGCTCGTGTAACACTCGCATGTATCGCGTTTGCAAAGATGTAACGTCATTATCCATCCCTCCCTGAAATGTAGATTCAATGGATGATCATTAATCACCCGCATAATACAGAAAAAGGCAACGGCAAAACGAGCATGGGTTGAATATTAGCGCTGGAACCTATTCCTAATTACGTTCCACGTGCTTAAAGGCTCTCCGGCCACAAGGTGCAATACACCCTTAGTTCCTTCCAGCCGCGGTTCTCTCTGTGTTCCTGGCGTTCTCCGTGTTCCTCTTCGAGAGGGCCAACACGCTCAGACCGCCGGCACTCCAGGCGGCGCCCCCTAGCCCCTTGTAATGCGATTATTTCACGGTGACTTTCTGCTCTGCGTTTCGCGGTTGAGAGCCTCGAGTATTCGCGTGCTCCTGATATTTTCGACCCCCTTCTATCAAATTACATTCATTCCTCCCTTGAATTAGCCTTTCCTCGACTCCACCAAGCCGGGCCAACGTAAGCAAAAACGTTTGTCCTATTATTAGACCCACCACCCAGCCGGCTTTTCACTGGACCAGTTCTACTTCGCAGCTTTGTCATCGCGGCACTTGATTTCATTCATTCCCCCTCTTTATTTCATTTTCGCGACTGGAGCACGCGATAATTAAGGGAAACTATCACCCCTATATTCTCGGCTATGGTCACGGTCGTAGATTTCGAAGGATGCTTGAAAGCTCGTTTATACGTTCAAGTAGTTTCCGCAAACTGACTTGTGCGTTCGCGTTTGCGTAAACAAATTATTGCATCTACATCGAAGCTTATGCGTTCCAATAATTTGCGCAAACTGATTTGTGTATTCACAATTTACGCAGGCAAATAAAATGCAAAAAATGGAAGCTAACGTCCCTGGTAAATAATTACCATTACTTTCCTTATTTTTGAATTTGTAATAACTAATATAGTTATTGTTTATTCTTTATATGTATACAGAATAAATGTCCAAGGTAGACTGAACATGTAATGCACACGTTAGTTTATGCCAATTATTTGAACGTGCAAACGGGCCTTAATATTTCTGTTCAGGACATGTAGATCGTCAGTGTCTGACACCATAAAATCTAAGAAGTGATATCTCGATATTGAAAAATAAAAAATTCTAAGGTTATGAAAACAGTAGAAATTTAGCCTAATTTTTTCGTAGTATTAATAAATGTAGTACAATGATACGATAATCATTTTACTGGAGTTTGTTGAAATATTTTATCCAGGGATGAGATTTTTTATAGGAATTATCGAAAAATTGTATTACTTTCATAGTCCAATTTTCAACGATTTTCTTTCCACATAGTTTCCTATTGTCGTAGTAAAGTTTCTCGCGAAGTTTCTGTTTTCAGACACTCTTCCGCATGTTCGGGTAATTACAGACATACTTTTCGACGTTTACTCGTATTATCACTAATTCCTGGTATTACCTGGCGCGAACGGAAAAATCAACAAAATCAACTCGGCGCTTAACACGTCACATACCAATTATTTAACAGTAGTCAACCCACTTTCCTGTGTTAGTTGCCAGTCCAAGTTGTCCTCTATCCATGCTACGAGTGGCGTGAAACGCCCTAAAGCGTTTCTTCGGTTTCAACGCGACTAAATGGGACAGATTGTACATATATCGCGTGACTAAATGGAATATATGAATGATGAAGCAGAAGCACACGGATGCGGTCGATCGCGATAAAACAAAAAAAAAAAAAAAAAAAAAAAAAAAGAATTGCACGTGGAGCCGTGTTTGTTTTATTTCATTTGTAACCGACGATTGCATACCGCAGGCAATTCTATTGACTGAAAAAAACACGAAATCCTGGTAGGTGAGCCGGCCCTCGACCGGCGAACACCGTTCCACGCGATGCATTTTTTGCATCTGACTGTTACTGACAAGCACGCGAGTGAATTGTTAAGATACAAAAGATCATGCTCGAACAACAATATGGCAAGAACGGATCGATTCTACACTGACCTTGTTAGGCGGCGCTTGGATCCCGTGGAAGGGTAGATTCTCGTAAAACGTCTTCGCCCCGGACTCGGGAAGACCCTCCGACACGCTGTTCACGTGATTGTTATTCGCAGCTTGATTGGGATCTGTAAGTGCAAATGAAACATGACTTTGTATAATTAAACACCGGGGGACACACTCGGTGTTTAGATTTACTTGAGACCTATAAGAGAGAGAGAGAGAAATAGAGAGAGACGCAGTGTCCGTTGGGAAGTATCTATGGTGGACTGTTTAAGTAGAGGGTTCTCGAGTGCACCAGAGAAGTAAGAGAGAGAAAGAGGGAAAAACAGAGAGAGCGAAAAAGACACAGAGATAGAATTTATCCGTAGTTGTTCAGGTGTAATTGTGTAGGCTATTGTAGAGCGAAGGACTATTTCTATATCTACTAATTGCACGTGTATACGAGATATCTAGGTAACCTTAGTGTCTGTAGTTTGTTGTATTTATCTTTTATTTTTCGTGTCAATCTTGACAGTGTGTAATCTTTCTTCTTCAGATTGGCTCTCGGGGTTTCGGAAATTTGTGAAAGGCGAATATAGTCCAGGAATTCCATGTATATCTTGTTAAGTGGGATTATATGGTTGGCCTTCTCGGATTGTTGTGAAGCTCGATAACACGTATTTGGAGATTGAATGATAATATTTTGAAATACTCTGTGTCAGTAAAGAGGTTTTTAATGATCGATAAATTGTTATGCATAATATTTTTCCTAGTTAAATGTTTTATAAGAAAGGGTTGGAAATAAGTATTCTTAATTTTTGTGTGGAAAATCTTAGTATGAATACAGTGTCTTGATTATTCATTAAAGAAGAAAAGTTAAATATTTAAATATCTTCAATCTCTAAATACACCCAAGGTTCATCAGAATCTTTAAGTGGTAACCATAGTTTTCTTCTTAACTTCATTTTTATCGTTTCTAAACTAACTTTCAGTAAAGTAAATATTGTTAGTTTTAATTAAAGCACAGATCTTTGTAGTAATTCTGTAAACAAATTACACGTTTCAATTAAATTATACTTCATTTTACAATTAAATTAATACAAGTCTATAAATTTAATAATTACAACATTATTCACAATTTTAAAGGAATATTTTCATTAACTCAATCTTTGACGTTTCATCTTACGTCTAAGAAAAATGTAAGAGAATATACGTTCTTAATTCGGAACATGTAAATCGTTTCTAATATTTAGTATTTACAGTTAACTTATCTTAGCGATCTTCAAAATAGTAAAGCATTGTTTAATATTTTTATAGGAATTGTGTATCGCGTAAAAATTTCTCACTGCAACAACAAAGCTAAAAATTCAGTAAATAACAGTGGTTCCGTAATCGTGTCTTATGAACACAGTATGTTTACACGATGCATGTATTTACACAGGAATGTTTATACGTGCAAGATTTATAATGAACCAACAATGAAATTCGATAAATCTACTTAGTGTGTACATATTTTATTAATCCACATGGTATCCCATAACAAATTTAGTAATAACATTATACTAGAATTCTCAAGTTATCACCAAAGAGTTACAAATGTTTATCGATCTGATCTTGTAGTATGTTACATCTTAAAATTTAAGATTATTAGGTATTTTTTCGACAGAGATGGGCAAATTTATTATCTGGATAAAGAGTTTCGAATAACGAATAAAATATAAACAAAGGTACCTCGTTGTTATTAATTGATTAAACGTGGAAATTCTAATTTTTATAATAACGTAATACTTCTTTTTAGAATGAGTGGACACTGGGCAAACTTTTAATTTGATGATTAAAATTATTTAATCTCGTTAACTGATTGAAATTCAGGATAACGTTCTTATTCGAAGGAAATTGGGCCCAACTCGGATCTTCGATTAAATAATCTTAAACAACCCCTTATAGATTTTGTTCAAACTGGTCTTGTTTTCCTCCTCCATAGTACTTCAAATAATCTAATCAATACTTCAAATGAACAACATGTACAAACCTATTAAATTTATAACCCCCGTTGTATAATTTATTTAAAAAAAAGACGTTCACCAACCCTTCAGTTAGCGGACATACTACTTGCTCGCACATTTGAACCATAAATCCTGCACGGGTAAACATTTCGCACCGTGGAATAGTGTTCAATTCACGAAATGGGTAAAAAATCATCGTAGAGGAGCGGGAACTCATTTGCAATTGACGACGGAAGTTGACAGACGAACCATGCACACATATTGCACACTATTGTTACATACCTGCGCCTGGTTTTTTTCGCTTACGGGAGACGTTGCCTCGATTCAATTCGCACGACGATTCCGCATGCAATATTCGCTCCCGTGGTGCTATTCTTTTGTAAGTCACAGCTAAGAGAAACACAAAAAACACAAAAAAAAAAGAAGCAATGACACAAACACATAAAGCCTTTTCGTCATGCAGCTGCCTGCTACGTGCAACATATATGTATATATATATATATATATATATTGATGGTAAAATTGTTTCGTTCAGCGGCGAACTGTTTAAACATTTATTCGTAAAACATTCGTGTCGATTGGATTGTCTAATATTAACTTCATGATCAATATTATCCATATTAACTTGTTGTTCTAATATCGATTTCATCATTGTGTTTCTTATTAAATTGTAATTTGTCATTGTAATTCTTCGTAAAATGTAAATTGTGCTCCACGTACGTTGAATCAATTACACGTGTGTATTAAACGACAGATAAATACTGCAAGGGAGGGTATATTTTTCAGTAAATAAAAATACCTATGTATCGAAGAATAACTTGTCAGAACGATATGTGTCATTTGGAAATAAAGAGAAAATATTAGAAAGAATTATTTCATTCGAGATAAAAATTATTTTAACTGGCTACATTTGAAGTTTAAAATAAATTGTGTAAGTTAATTGATATTATAATTGCCCTGTAATATTATGATTACTGTACTGATATCTGATGAGTTGGAATGTTATAAATAAAATGACAAATTGTTTATGCTCTGAAAATTATACATACATACGTGTATTGTTATCGTACGTTGGCGTAACAAATTAATCCCCTGCGTCTCATATAGATATACATTTGTAGATACAATTAATACTAAACGCACTAATTACAGTACCTTTTTTCAGCTACGTTGCAATCCAGAATATCTTTTTCGAGTTCTATGCAAATGTTGCAGGAAATCAAATTCATTTAGGTTCACAACGTTCCACAGAAAGGAGCAACAAAAAATGAAACATATCCTGCATGAATGACTATTAAAAGTTTCCTTGAAATATTTTGTTAGCTCGATGGAAACTGTATTGCAAACTCTCTAGTAACGACACGATGATACATGGCAATTGTAAATCATCCAGATTGGTCTATTGCCTTTCGTCGTTCAATAGGTTCCACATCAACCTAACCGAAATCTGACCGAAATTTCTGAAACAATGTTTCACAGATTCGAGCCTGCACTATACACTTTACAAATATTGTTCATTATTTATGTGTGTACGGTGTCGTTTCAAAACTCGTAAAGATAACAAAACAATCATGGTAAATTGAGTATAAAGTAGGAATTACGTTATAATAATGCCCTATAGGGAACACAAAATGTTTCTGTCCAACCCAACATAATTTTTTGTTTTCCGCAAAACGTTTTCTCCGCGAATCTTTTTATTGACTTCACGATGGCCATAGTCAATGAATTCTCGGGGAAGCTATAATCGTCGGATTAAAGCATCGGAACGTATTATCAACGATTGGAATTAAATTGAATTAATGGCGAAAGAATATACAGCAATTATTTATACGGAATATTGTAAAGCTGGAAAACCTGCATTCGGCGTGAAATCCGTAATTATGCGCGTGCTGCCTTATATTTCATAAGGCTTCCCGTGTACGAATTCGTTCGTAATTAAATGTTCCGCGTTATACGCTTCAAAACGGCGGGCATTGTACGCAAACTAGCATAATCGCGGATTTAATGGTTATTTATTACAAAGGATTTAAGTGGGCCGCTTTTAACTTCGGTAAACTGATACACAAAATTACACGATTTTTGCGTACGAGCGAGCCGACGATCCGTTTAACACACTTGGTATCGTCGAGCGTTCAATGCACTTCAATGAGCTCTGTGGATTGCGACCGAGCTGTCTTTCTAATGAAACCGTGTACGGGTAATTCGTATGATAAATCCCAGTTTGTTGCGTTTTCGAGTGCGATATTGCATATTTTAGCACATTCGCCGTTCCGCAATAAAAGAAGTCGCCGCGACGGAATCGCTTGGAAATCATACTTGTTATGAAGGATGACCGTGAATCGTTTTAAATAAATCAGTGTTTACTGTCCAAAAAAATGTTATCGCGATATAAAAACTGATGTTGCATTCCATTTTTAAAGGATCACAGACGTCTGTGTTATACGTGTTGTATGTTATCATAAAAATAATATCGTTATGAAATGTACGTAATAAATCCAGCCAAAAAAATATTATACAAAATACCGCTTAACTTGTACGTACAACTATATTTTGTATCGACATATTCAACATTAATTCAGCAAAATTCTATCGTTCTAAAAGAAAGCACGTGACACTAGATGTATGCAAGTGACATTAAGCAAACATAAAAATATTGTGTAAATATGAAAAAAAATTATTACATTTACTTCGATTCATTAAAAGAGTACTCTTAATTTCTCCTATGTACAATATCTGAAACTCAGAGCCATAGTGTCCTGAGTCCATTAAAAAAAAATGACATTGTACATGATTTCTGTATCAAATTTTTCACTCTTTTCGATAGTAAATATTATTTTGTTCTGAGACATCTGGTTTTCAATATAATCGTGTAAAAATCTATATCTTTTCTTTTCAAGCCAAACAGTGGAAAGTCCATCGCATAGAGGACCAAATACAAGCTCCATCACTTCAACATACCGAGACCTCTATCAAGTCCATCAATACTTCGAAAGTAGGGATTATTTCTCATTGAATTCCTATTGAACGGTTTCAAAGTTACAACACTTTTGCACCTTTCATTTTCCCTCTTTTAAAGTTTGAAAAGTGTGACTTAACACACTCTGACCCTACGATCCAAATACATGTATTATTCGACACGATTTATTCCTCCTACAGAGTCCTCTCGATTATCGTCTGGGTTGTTCTACACGATTATTGTCCAGGCGTTATCCCCACCACTCGGGAGGGGATGGGGGCGTGGAACAACCTCTGTCAAGGGCATACTTTGTTGTCCCTCCGTTTCTGTTGCCGAGGCTCGTGCATCGGGCAAAAAAGGAGGGTCTGAAGCATTTCTTCCTACACGATTATTGTCCTAGCGTAGACCGATAATCGAGAGGAGTCTTCGACCTTCGAGGATAGCTTCGTTGTTAAAGTTGAATTAACAGATTCGCCGCGTTAGAATTTCATACCCTCGCGAGATGTATCGTTACGGTGAAAGTTAGCACGTCTCAGGCATGCCACCGTTCAAACAATACCTACTCGTCACCGTATTCTCGCGGACTTACCTGTCTTCTCTCTGGAAATACCGGGCAAAGTAGCCTGCTCTTTAAGTTGCACTCCAAACATCGCCTTAATCTTATTAGCCCTGGCAAGCATGCCCTCGTCGTTCAGAGAGGCCACGGTCAGGCTTCTCTGCACGTTTTCCTTCCTTCTTCGGAACACTTTGGCAGGTACTTTGGTAATTGTCGTTTCCATCAGGAATCGATCGCTGACAGGCAGAGCGTATTGCCTGGCCATCAATTCGTTTCGCAGCGACTCGCCGTTGCGAACGCTGAGGCCTGATCGGAGGCTGTGGCTCCGATTGATGTGCACCAGCACGCCCGGTTTCAGCGGCCATCGTGGCGCCGGTGTCGGATGCACCGGGGCCTGGGCCGAGTGCGTGGACACAGTTGGACTCGGTGGCCCACCGTCTGGACTGTGCCAACGACCACATTTCACACCAGATTCTGGTCTATTGTGGAGTCAACGAAAGAATCGACTTGGAACAATTCACTAAGTCTTCAAAGTTTTCACTTCGAGTTGAAATTCGATCGATGATTTAGAATTGTCGCGAGTAGAAAGAATTAAGGACATAGAAAAGATTGTTTGCAACGTTTTTTCTTTTGAATAAATATCTTAGTCTGTAATTTGAAATCTTAACTTCGATACTGTAATTAATGAACAATCAGTTTTTGTTCTTTTTTTTTTTTTAAATGCAGATATAAATATTTCTAACCTGATACATAAATATTTGTTGGTCCCTTTAATGTGGGTATTGTGCACTACTGTTTAGAGTGCTGGAATTTGAATTGAATGATATTAAAAATTGTTGTTTGCTAGATTTATTAATATCACTGATTTTTTTAAATAGTTGATATAAATTTGGAATAGTTAGCATTAGAATTTTTTTTATTGCTTAAGTCGATTTTTTTGTTGATTTTCCCATTAGTTTAGCATTTGACTGTCGCACTTTATTTATGTTAACAGACACAGACAGCGATTAATACGACTTTGTCTGATAAAGCATATTCTGAAATTTCTTGTAAATTGACAAGGCACTGTATTCACGTAAAATATTAAAGAGCATTAGGAATAATTCTGTTAGAATTCATTATATATTTTGTTTTAATAAGTGTAGAAAATAATTTATAAATTGATTAATGCTTTCAGTTACTATTCGTAGTAATTTCTCCGTGTCTGATGAATTCTGTGCTCAAATTCTTACAGTGAATATTGTTTTAAATTTTCGAGTATAAACTGTGTTCTTTTAGAAATGTTTTTTTTTTACATACAGGTAGATCTTGATTAGTACGAGTAATAAATTCGAAAAATTGATCGCGGCATTCGAATTCCCACTATTTGAATACTTGAAATAAAGGAATTGGTTCTATAAAGAAAATATACAAAATACAAAATTTTAAATGTACTATTTCATATGTATTTTATTAAATTGTAATTAAAAAAATTCACGTAAAACGTTAAGTAGAATGTAGTATGCAGAATACGCTAAGTAGCTCAACATGTCGCGTTGTTTTACATTCAACTATGTAACAGAAGTTCAGAGACGGTTTACGCATTGTCTCTACAAAACAGCAGAATTTTAAAGACCGTTAAAACAAAAGATTGCATCAAATAAAGAAGTCTCGCGAACCTTGCATTAACTGAATTGTTGCTCACATTAAATGCGACCTGGTACCATTTTATAATTCACACTAAATGGAGTATCACACGATCTGAACTCACATTAATTGAGACCTACCTGTATAATAATATGTAGTTCGAAAATAAATTTAATAACTAGTTGTAATGTATATGATGACGAGTAAAATATAATTGAAATTTCAAAATTACTTTGCCAATGGATGACGTTTATGCTCGGAAAATTAAAACAGCAGTTACGCTGCAGTTCAATATGACGAAATAAATTATATTGTTTGCATAACTACGAGTGCCTTTGTGCATATTAATACTACGAAAGTAGTAATATTTAATGATTTTATATATAATAATTAAGTTTCTTATGTACATACACGTATATACAAAATATATAAATACTTCAACAATACCATTTACCTGAATAGAAAAACCCTAGCAAGCTTAGTATGATTCACTGCGTCATATTGTTTAGTTATTTTTACAGAATTTGATTACTCTGATCCCTTTTTTATCTGACCAGCAGAAACGAATTTACTGATTGCTTGGATTGTGTTTTCGAATACATTAAAATGATTTCGTTTTGATTGTGTTGTGTTATTGGAAATGACTTTTTTACGTTACAATTCAGAAGACTACCTCCTTTAATTGGCTCTCAATATCGGGACCGTTGGGGACAATCAAATTAGAAAGTGTACATCCACGAATTTACTCCGGATTAGTAGTAACAGGACTGTCCTCATTACTTTTCTACTTTTTCTAATTGGAACGAAAACTTACTTCATTTGGAAATAAAAGTTTCTTTCGAATCGAGAACAAGTAAAAAAGCTGCCACCAATCCGAAGTACATCAATGCTCCTATTACCATTCCTATAAAAATATTAAAACACGAATGTGATAATGTAATAATAATAAGAAAACTAGCAATGGTACATGTATGATGAGTGAAAGAATATTTTCTCTCAAGTATTTTTCAGCTTTTCACGACTACATGAAAAGGAGAATCGCGCGAATCGTTCTATTTCCTACGGGGACAGGATCTTGAGTTTCTGCTGATCAGACATTTGTTCCAAAGTTTCCGAAGACGCTTGAATAATACAGCAGAACGACTATGGACACAGCACTTAAAAAGGTTACTCTGGAAGATAAAAATTGAAAAGAAGAATCCATTTGATTGCGTACGGTCCGCTTCGTACAAAGTCATCAATTGAACGTTACGCGTCCGTTGCACACGGCTATTTGAAACTTTTTAATTAGACTTTGGTACAAACGGATCTCGTTTCGAATATTGCCAAATATTTGCATCCTTTATCGTGTATTCAGTTGCGAAATTTCTTTGGGAAATAAAGTTAATCCATAGGGGAGTCCGTAAATTTTTCTGATTTTAAAAGAATACTGTAGTAAGACTACATTAATAAACTTTCATTCAAAAAACTTGTATTTTACTGCTTATATTTGGATAAAGTTAATTTTCTATCATCTTCGACGTCTTTATTCGTTTTTAGCGATATAATTTTTCATTACTTTTAGTTTTTCTTTCTTTAACGTCTCTAGTCTATTCTAGTTTGGTATTTATTCTATTATCGTTCACTATTCATTTTTTAAGAAGAGTAAATAATATCAACTTTAACCTAAAAACAACTGTAAAACACGTATTTCGATGAATACTTATCATTAAACAATCAATGATATCGTCGGTTTAGTAGAACAGTGACACAAGAAAGAAAATAAAATTGTTCAGGAAATCAGTTTGAAATTTTTCGTAGTAGAAAATTATTTATTACAACGAAAAATTGTTCTTTTTTTTACGATTTAGCTTACCATTAACGGTATGACTACCAGATCCGTCAAAATGACGGATTGTAGATTTCGTATTTTACGATTATTGAAAGTATAATAACGCTTTTAGTGAAATCTAAGTTGAACTTTAATTTACTCTACATTTTATGTTATATGATATTATAATAAATTGTTCTATACGTCATGTATATTATTATATAATACAATTTAATTTAATGTACATTTAACACTCGGAGTTCTAGCGTTACAAAACTTTATACAGCCCAATTTGAATTGTGACACTGCTCACGTTAAATAGTAAAATTTTAAGATAATTATAGCTCGCAGATAAATATAATTCATATTTACAGTTAATTTTCGCAGGTACCTGAAAATTATCAATTTTTTAGATGTGTCGCTCTCTTAACAAACCGACAATATGTTAATTTTAGGAAAATCACAATGTTATATTATTCTATTTAAGAAGTGGCAATTACTCAAAACGCTAGTACTAAAATGCCGTTTCTCTTCATTAGATTCCTCGCGACTCTTTATATACAACAATGACTACTACTTCCGCATTCTACGACCCAGCAGATTCCATGTGATCCAACTTTCCATAATCGTTATATACTCATGTTTATTTATCGAGCTCCTCGCGTGACGTTAACGAACGTTTCTAAACATTCGCGTCGCGGCCGGACGCACGTCGAACCGAAAAATTCATATCGCCAAAAGGATTCTTCGTTTCAGGTCACGGCTTGAACGACAGCCAACTCAATAAAAGAGACCGAAAGAGCTTTCCACTCATCGGGCATGCAACCCTTCACCTACCTTTCACCACGAAAAGTGTCGCCACGGCTCGTGGCGGCAGAATAGACCAGGTAGGTACACCATTGTAACGGAGATCAGCTAGTTATAACTAATCGTCCCTAAATTATGCAACAACCGCGCGCAGTGCTACTACATTCGAATAACAAAGAACACGGTCGGCCCTATTCATTTGCACGTGCAACCCTTACCTGCCTTACCTCTATGCAGACTTCGACAGTGTAAACTATTATAAGTCGGAAGTGGCCACTAAATTATGCAACAGAGCATGCATTCAGCCGTGGAGGACAGAGAAGAAAGCGAGAGAAAGAGGAGAGAGAGAGATAGAGAGAGGGAGAGAGAACAAGGTATAGACTTCCTGTGAGGTTGGAGATCGGAGACAATCTCGTGCAAACTATACATATCACGGAGTTGCTGTTACATTAAATTACACCAATAAATTCGATAACTCATGGCATCCATAATACGTACATTTACCAGCATATACGATTAATGGGAAACTTCGCTTATAATTGGGAGACTAATGGGGAAGATGCAAATATTGAGCACACGAGGATTTAATTTGAAAAGTTTGTGACGATTTAGTTTGAACTATATGTTTACAGACGAAGGGAGCAGATGATTTGTTACGGTGAAACGGAATGATTGGAAGAGTAGTTATTTCAAAAGTTATTATATTGGTAGTTATACTTTGGTAAAAGTTAGTGTATCGAATGTGTGCACTTAATGAAATTGTTATCACTTATTTTATTCGGCTTTAGATAAGTAAATATGCAATTGAACCTCTCTAAAAATTAAATTGCACAATATTATATATAGTGAAGTTTACGCGTCTTTTGAAGTAAGAGAATTTGATGGATGTTTTGTGTAAAATAAGAAGAGGAAATTCAGACAAGATGTAGCTGATTTTTGGTAAAACAAAAATTGACAATATAACGCAAAAGTCGTTGCATAGAACCTAATTTTATATGTCTAAAGTAAAAAAGGAATTGTCAAGGTTTTCACAGATGAAATTAACCATGATAAAAAATATTTTACAAAGTTTGTTCACCATTTTAAAATTCTATCGTTCAAAAATTTTTTCTCAAGCAATCTTTAAAAAAACTGAATTGCATACTGTTACAGTAATTTGTTTATATTTGCCAAAAAATTCTACGTTTATAGATGTAAAAAATGTGCTCTATTTCATTTATCAATGAAATGTTAAAAATATTATCAATCTGAGAACTTACAACTGTTCCTGTAATCTAGTCTGAGTTCCTAATTGTTTCATAGCTCGATTAATGTACCTGTACTGAAAGTTAAAATTACATTCTAAATCTGTATAAACCGTATATTTTAACGCACGTTCCGCTAAAAAAATCAAAGCGGATCAAGTGAAAATCGAAAATATATTCAGCTATCTCGATTCTCTTTCTCCTATATCAAATTACTCCACGATCGATCCACGCAACAATAATTCAGACGAGGCGAACGTTTTTAATTTGTCAAATCCACTTATTTCCCTTCACCGTGCCGTCGTCATCCGAATCGTAAAAAAAGCGCCTTTCAATTCGTGAAATCGAAGGGGAAGGGGGCCCGTGAAATCCTCTTTATACCCGACGTCTGTTAAGCCGTCGATACGTAAAACCCGATAATTCCATCGATCAATGGTATAACAAGATTCACTAAGGACGATTTAGTTGAACCCGAGTTCCTACGGAATCCTACTGCCCCAGAGGCAATACGTGCGCGCAGCCCTATCGTCCAACACTGGCCGGGTGTGTTCTATAGAACCTGCTCGAAATTAATTCCGCGTGAGTCATTAGCATGCACAGGTTACGCCGATATGCGCATGCGCGTGTATTATAAAGCGAAAAAAAAATATGCAATTAAAGTTACTTCTCCCTGGTAAGCGAGAAACAGGCACGTTATAGTTTTGTGCAGACGCAAATGCGAACCTTTAGCCGGAAGTTAGGGCTAGTTTCGGGAGTAAAAAGAGTGCTGGTGTGTGTGTGCGCGCGCTTGCGAAGGAACAGAGCTCAGGCAAAACGGAAAACTGAAAGACTAAGAACAATCCCATCGAGCATTAACGGAACCAGAAAGAAGAAAAGAATAGAACGAGGCGAAGAAAGAAAAAAATGGCCAGGGTAAACGGCGATGCGCTGTATTTCGTACTTACTGTTCACGTTCCTCCAGCTCGACCACCCGATTACTGTCTGTGTTTTGTTTAGCAAGTCCAAATTAAAAAGTAAGAGCAGAAACGAATCAGTTTTTCTGTGTTAGTGGGAGACTACCGAGAAAAAAAAACTTAACCCGTGGCCAGGCTGCTGTGCCCGCGGAGGAATAGGGCGTTCGGCACCCAACCCTTTCCCCCGAGTCTTACGTTTAATTGGGGGGACGTTCTTTCGAGTTTGAAGTTTACGACGGCGCGAATTTAATTAACGCCCCGACTAACTTCCCGGTGGATCGCGTTAAACTCCGTTGGGCGGAGGGTTTCATGAGCTGTGTTGCTCGAAGAACTACCCCTCTCACCCCTTTTTTCTGCATGCAGAGAGGAGGCAGACTTCCTAGACATTTTCATTCGACTAATTATAGATTTCTTTCGTCGCCGTGGATCTCACTTACGAGCGCGTTTGTTCGAGTCGACAGGTTTGTAATTCATAGAGTGTGGATTTTATGCGTTTATCGCGTGTACATGATTCTCGAAAACACGGTACAGTTAAATTTTTCATGAAGTTCAACGTGATTTTGTCTTTCTGTTAACCCTCGTAGAAATTTTAATGAATAAAAGAAACTTTGATTTACTTCGAACTTAATCGTCTGTTGTCACGCTGGATTGAAATGGCTGAAAATTTGACTTCGATGTAAAATGTCTTTGAGGCATCAATGAAAATGGTACTACTGGCGCCATGTAGTAATTTTAGATATTCTAACAGAACTTTTTTCGAAGTTCTTTTTCAACAATTTTTTTAAATATAGTCATATTTTAAATGTTAATTTTTTACAATGAAAATATATTCTACGATGTTCAAACTCTATGTCAAAATTTGACTTCGAAGTAAAATGTCTTTGAGGCATCAATGAAAATGGTACTACTGGCGCCATGTAGTAATTTCAGATATCCTAACCGAACTTTTTTCGAAATTCTTTTTCAACACTTTTTTTAAATATAGTCATATTTTAAATGTTAATTTTTCACAACGAAAATATATTCTACGATGTTCAAACCTTATCTCAATTTTTGCGACTTAATTTAACAGTTTGTAAACAGATTGGATTGAATTGAACTAGTGTGACAACTACGGTCGAAAAAATAGGTGTGATAACCGAGGGTTAATAAATCTATATTTGCATATACATTCGCAGGTTAGTAATTCATTTTTGGTATTGATAACATTCTAATTGCTGGCAAAAAAAGGAAAGACACTTCTTGTGCTCAGCTCTAATTAGGGACAATTAGACTGCAGACGATTGGACGCTTTCATTGATTATTTTATAAAGATCTGACTCAAAGGAACATTATTACATCAATTAGCAGCAAAAATTGCTTAGAAACAAGTACTTATTTATTTTTTTTAATCGAGGATCAACAGATTTAACAATTCTGTTCAATAAATATGGATTCAATAAAACAGTTGTATGCAATGCAAATAATTAAAATGAACAATAATTGAATGAAATTCATTGTAATGTATTCTGATATTAACGAGCAGTGATAAAGGATTTGAATTAAAAGTAGTTATTATACATTCTACTTATAATTATTTAAAATCGAGCGAAACGTTCATTAAGTAAAATTGTCACTGTAACAATGTTAACACTGTTAAATGGTAATGGTAGTTAATTAAAATTCAGTAAACGTCCGGCGAATCTAAAATCGAATTAAAATTTAGCTGATTTATTATACGACCGGTTTACTCGTGCGTTATGAGACAATTAACCTTTTATGAAATAACAGATTTTTCTACTTGTCATTGTAACAGAAATATACAAATACGTTTTTTTTAACGTGTAACGTTGTTGAATATTATCGTTACATAAAATGTCCAGAAAGTTGTCGATGAAATTTTCGTGTTTCCTCGCCGACACAGCAGCACACCACAGGTTCATATACATAATAATTTGTATATACGTACAAATGTCTGTATATGTCATTTGTATATATGTAGTTGTTTTCGCATTCAAATTGGAAATTCGCATTGTCCATCTACTTTACACGATTACGTAACATAATAGACATGCTTTCCTTGGAGCTAGCATGAACTATGCGGTAATAACAACGTAAAATAATGTATGCGGGTGCATGATTTATGCATGCCTGGCTGCAGTCATCCAATTACGCTTCAAAGATTCCGCGACATCACCATTTTTACGCCTAATCACGTCAAACTAGTGTGGTAAACTCTTCTAATTACAAGTTATTTACAAGTAATTTCGATTACTATATCACTCAAAACATATAATAATTTTTTCTAATTAATACTAACTTGTCAAATAAATCTAATTTGTAAATTAGTGAAAGTTCTACAAGAAATCGTCTTGCGAGCATGATACAGTATTGACCGAAAAATATTTCATGTAATTTTAGTCACATGTGAATGGTATATTTCTTGTCGACGGTTACTTAATATTGGAAAATACGATATATTTGAAAAATACCGTGGTAAGTTTCCTTTTTCGTCGTTCTGAACGAAAACATGTTTCCGATTGAAATAACAAAACTCGATGTCTGCAGCCAGCCCGAATGACATTAAATGTATCTTTATAAATGGTCGATGCCTCGATACCTTACAGGCTCTTTATCCTTTTACTGAACTAAGAAACTTTTCTCAATAAATTCCTTCGTATCTACGTGATGACACTACTTAAAGAAATTTAATATATTATAGAAGCTCAGTTATTGGCTTCGAGTTTAGCGTTACTTTCAATCATCGGCAAGCTTACGTTATTTACTTTACTGTAATCAAGCAACATGCAACGTATGAAAATTACGATCAGTTAATTTTCTTTTGAAACGTTACTATTAACAACCTGCCGAGGCAGCTCGAACAAAAAAAGAAAAAGAATGAACATTGATCAGGAACTTTACGACCCGGGATCGTGATTCCCGACATCGTGTAGACTAGTGTAATGGTACGCTGTGATTTTACGAATGTGTGTAGATCGTTATGTATCGGTGTGCTTTTTTCGTGAGTGGACAATGTCGAGAATAGTGCGAGTAAAGTGGATGGATATCGATGAAACGTGATGTCGTGTCACAAAGGGCGTGCGTATGACCTATTGTGGAGATGTTTCGCGTTCCATTGCAGGAACTGTTATTACGTTATTCACTTTTTCAATCTCGATAATAAACGAGTTCTACCCAGTGATCTATTCCATATTGCTTTCATAATATGGTGCTACGACAAATATGCATTACACGTTCGAAATTACTTCATTGCGAATAGTTAACGACACTATTCCATATTTCGATTATTAAATTAATATATTTATTATACTGCAATATTACGAAAGTTTTAATTTGCTTCTGTAGGTGAATGTTGATTAAAATTAACCAACTGTTAAAATATTTTGTAAAATTGATTCTGTAAGGTTTTTCGTTTCAAACATTAATGTCTAATTACTAGAAGTAATTTTGTTGTTTAAATTATACAGGGTTCAAAGGGCAGGCGAAATATAATATTGTAAGCCGTTTAACGTACTTTGTGTATATGTATAAGGTGGCCTATTACCGATAGCATATTTTGAATTTATTTGATTATATAGAATCATGTTTCTAGGTTGTACAACCAATTACTACAACATTTAATTTAGTGATATTTCATTGCGTACGGAAATCTGTTTTAAAATTAAGACCTTACTCCGTGAAACGACCTTATGATTATAGAAAACGTACTTTGGAATTTTTCTATAATTTCAACCTCTAGATTTTTTAAGTAATGCATTTTTATCGTGCTACGATATTATTAAAGTAAGTGCTATTGAATTTGTGTTTAATGTTTATGAAACATTTATTTGCAACAATGATTGCATAATTTGAATTTGGACTTCTTCTAGATTATCTTAGTTAGCAATACATTTCGAATTAATATGCACGTCTTTAAAATGAAATATTGGAAATTTGAGCAATTTCTTCTGTTTACGAAATATAATTTTCAATCTAATAATAGAATCCATAAGATGTAATCATGATAATTAGTCGAAATTCTATGTATCTTCTTGTTACTTTTCCAAAATAATTTCGATAATATATATCATTATCAATGTTATACTTTGTAGATATTGCAACATTAACAGAATCTTGAAGAAAGTCCATTTGAATAGGCTACGTCATGCGAATCGTTCTGAATAACAAATCACATAGACAGTTACGAAATAGGAAGTAGAATGTGACTTACATTTCATCTGACAGCGCTTGCGGCGGCAAACGATGAAGATTACAACGCAGATGATTATTATCACAAGGATGAGAACAACGGCCGACACGATGACAATTAGAAGGAGGTTTCCTTCCAGTTGATGCCACCAAGGTATATGACCTGAAAAACGTATTAATTTGATACTACTAACGGGAATTTTAAAATGACTTAAGGTCATATTAAGTTATATTAAATTATGTATCATACATGATAAAAAAAATTTACAACGTTAGAAATTATTTGTTTTTCCTGTTTATTCAGGTCTGTCAATCTCCTGCATATTTTTTTTCGCTATTTTCAATGCATAACGTGTACCCTTAGCAACAGTTCATTAAAAGGATTTTTTTTATACACAGTAATGTAAATGACATTCAAATTACATGTAAAATATGTATTTCTGCAGCATTAGAATAAAAAGAAATAACCAAGTGGCGTATATTCAGGGTGAATGGTATCTTATATTATTATATATTGTCTTAAAAAATATAATAAAAAAGATGCCATTTCAGATAAGAAATTATTGTAATTGTAATTACACTTGTAAAATACTATGATTGTGATTCATGTAAAAATTCGAGATATTTTTAAATACACGGACCTTATATGACAATGCTGACTAAATTAAAAATTCATGGTATTCTGACATTCATTTTATTTAAATGTCACCTTTATTAGTTTCCATTGTGTTTTTGAAAGTTAGATTGGACACCAGAATCAGCAAAAAGTGTAATATTTGTATTGCTAAATATTTTGGAAATGTTTTTGTAAGAGTTTCTCGTAAATTTCTACACAAGATGGGAAAATCTTGAAACTGACCGTAAAAATTGCACAATAATCCAGCATAGTTGAAAACAGAATAACATTGTAGAATAGTTGCAATTCAAATGTTGGTAACAGCTGGGAAGTAGTGTAAGTACGACGGTAAAATGGTCGATTTCCAGAGTGAATTTTCATACTGCTACTTAAATTTAATTTGTATTCTCATCGTATAATATTTTGCTCCTAGTCTGTTATCCTGTAGTTTAATTATAGAGTGCTTCATTGTACTTCATTCAGTAAGCTCTTTTTCAATCTTGTCATCAATTGTTAAGAAGACTACTGTGTACGTTTTCATGTAAATCCTGATGACTACGTTATTCATCAATTTTCTATATTTATTGATAAATGTATGGTAAATGTAAGAAACATGCATATTAAATAAATTTCCCAGAAAAAGATTGCGATTCTTTCAAAAGTACTGTACCAGTGACTTGACATGTAAAACTACTTTTCATTTGGTAGTAAGAAATAAATATTTAATTCTCTAAAATTTATTTTCTGTATTTAATGTAATAATCGAGAAAAAAACTTACTTCGATGTCCGTGGTGAGCTAAGAAGAAACGGTGATTTTAGAATGTTTGTGGTTTGTTTATGATATTTATTAAAAATAGTATTTCGATATCACGTACTAGTATACTAGCTATGCGCATTTTTATACTATTCGTACGATGAAGATTACTGTATACATATGTATATTATATTTTTAGTTCTTCCGAATTTTCCTTTCTACGATCCTTCGTGACATTTTCTCAATATAACTGAATTGTACGAGATAAACCGAGGCTATTTCTATGAAAATTTTAATGTCTACTCGAGAAAATGTTTATAGCAGATTTATTTAATCGCTCGGATATTCATATTCCCCGAAGGAGAGTTGCATTTTCTCAGGAAGAAATGATAACAAGAAGTCAGCAAGTAAACGTCTCACTGGAGGGATTCCGAATTATTTTCACCGTGTAGCTTAGGGGCGCGCTTTTATTCGTATAAACAGCGAGATGTAAATAAATATTACTTTGTTAAAACTACATTAAATTAGTTTCAGTATAAATATAAAATTCTCAAACTTTAAAAGAAAGTAATTATTTACATCGAAAGGAGAAAATGTTGAAGATTGCAAAAAATTAAAGTTTCCATTATGTCTGACTAAAAAAATGGCCATAGAACGACGTTGTCGTAATTAACAAAGATGTGGTTTCAAACCGTGGTCGACAGTTCATTTTGTTCGATTACAATCCCATTTGAATTTAATTTTCTTCTAGGGTAAAAGGTTCATTATTCTCGGATCCTTCATTCTTTTCGTCATTTTGAATACATTACGATTATTAATATTGGAATCCCGATGGTTATTATGGAAGCTATTGTGGAAACTACTGTTTAATTGTTTACGTTTCGTAATTCCCAATTAAAGAACTTCAAATTAAACCTATTCTTTCATAGAAATTTAAGAAATCAATGTAATCTCTAAGGTTGAATAAACCTGAATTACTGAGATTAATATCATATTTGCGAAATCTTTTTAACCCTGCATTGACGGACTGTATTTTTTGCAGACAGTTTTTATTCTAATAACATATCTCAAATTTTTCTATTTTGTTAAATTTTGCTTCTGTGCGTGTTCTGTTGTTTGTGTATGTGCCATATAACCCTGGGAGTATCTTAAAGCACAATGGAAAAATTTAGACAGAGAATATTTAAGAAATTAATAAATAGAATGCCCGAAATCTGATTGAGAATTATTGAAAATAAAGGTGGTAATTTTGATGAGGTAAAAACATGGTAAGAATCAATTTTTTTGGTTACTTTTAAATTGCTTTGTCACATATGTACAATATTTCTTTACATATATGTATATAAGACTACGCACATTTAAGATTTTATTTAACTGTTTCCAAACGTTTGAACAATAGTGTATATTTAAAGTAGTAAAAATTATACGCTATGTACAAAAAGCATAAAATGCAATAAATATGTATATCTTCTTTCTCTTTAAACTATTATGCACTCGAATCGTCTCATAAAAATGATCAACTAACAGTTTGTTTGAGAATCCATACAACGAAAACTACTCAAACTACTCATTTGTGCAATATCAAAAGTTAATAATGATTTGATGTCAAGCTACAATAATTCAAAACGTTAGTTGTTAGTAATTATTCTACTTCTTACTAGGTTAAAAATCCTGATGTTGTTACAAAAATTATCTTCCCACCTCGTTTATAAATCATAGTATGATTAAAAATTTGAAATATTCTGTAAACATCAAAGCGTTCATCCATTTACCCCTCGCCTAATCATTGGAGGAATATTTAGAGAGTCTTCGATTAAAATTCGCAGTTCTTTTGTTCATAACATGCAAATGTTATGTAAATGTGAAGTAGAACAAGGATCGAGGTGATGAGAAAGTTATACTTTTATTACGGTTTATGTAGATACGTTGGAACATGAATTTTAAATAAGTTCGGTAACAAACACAAAGCTTTGAGGAAGCACCCCCTCCACCCCTATATCTAAATGAGTATTTTTCGTGATGAAAACTCATTTACATGTTCCGTAATTCGAAGCGACTCTGACCAGCGGAATCAACTTTAAATTTAATCACGGTCCCACGTATCGTTCTAATTGAATGCTTCGAGATAGCTTGCAGACCAATTTTATTTTACAATACGCTGGACGCTACCAGAGCTCTATAGTATCTACGTTTGCTCTGTGAACGCCTTACTACATTGCTGCAAGTGTATCGCCATGTAGACAGGATAACAGAGAAAGTTCTGGACATTTTTAAACACATCTTGAAGTTTGCTTTTTAAGCTTTTTCGCTCTCTTAATCTCACGGCTTTAGATCCTCTCGGACGCGTGCACGCGAATTATTAGCCAGACAGTAGGTTTAATACGAGCATTACGACGGGAATGTAATATCAAGGGACGAAAAATGACCACGACAAAGAAATGCATTCTGTGTGGAAAAATTCACACCGGTTCGGAATGGAATCTTCTTCATAATTAAATCGTAAGTTTAAAAACCTGACCCGTCGTTATAATTCACCGCGCCACTATTAAACTATTCATTGCTGGCCCCGCATACTCGGCATTGCCTGGTACAAAGGAAGAGAGTGCAAAGATCCTACACGGAGAAATGATAGTAATTTTGAAGCAAAGAATTTAATTACTGTTTGTGCAATCACATTAAAATACCTCGAACAGTTTCTTATTTTTATTGGAACACAAGGCACTCAACGACTTTATTAATTTCACCCTTGAAACTTTCACGAATAAATAAAAAATTAAATTAATGTTCTTAGGCTGCGGATTTTATGGATTTATAGTATGCACGATTATCTGAAATTCCGTACTGTAAAACGTATAACAAATATCAACGAGATGTTCATTTTCCATAGAAATTTATAGAACCTCGAATAATGAGAACAAATTTGTCCTGGATTCTAATTTCCGTAAAGTAGTCTAGAAAAATCGGTATTTGCACAAACATTCGCAGTATAAATATTATAATAAAATTACGTACAAGTAAGAAAAAAGTTTAAGAAATTCCCGTGTTAAAATTGCCGATGTTACTCAATGAGAATTAAAATCATATTCAATACTAGCTGAAATTAAATTTAATTCTGTTTCGACGCAGTTTGTTTTATATAGTAACACAAAGTACATTTCAATTATTTATTATCCTAAATTTCGTTAAGAAAAGAGGATCTTACGTTTATTACTTTTTAAATATATTAATTATTATATATGTAAAGCCAGGTCCAGACACGTGCAACAGCGAGCAAGAAAAATCCCGTTCACACTCGAGCAACATGCAACAGAAAAGTAGGCTTGTAACTCTTTAAAAATTAATTTTTGATACGCCCGGCATAAATATCTAATTTTCTTATTTTAACACAGTAATTAATGTTTGGGTAGGCATGGTAACAAAGACACATTCCTTCTGATATTTTCTATGATGCGCGTCAGAATGCTTGCGTTCGGCTTGACGAAGTCGTTAGCTGCGCGTCGACCCATTAAAATCGATCCTTTTAAGAGTGTTCTGCAATGCGCGTTGCACGTGTCTGAAGTTGGCTTTATATTTGACATTTTGTCAAAGTAAACCTAATGGGTTGATTCTAGTAATTTTACTAATAGTCACGTAAATTGGATGGAATATTTTTTGTCAAAGTAGAAATAAGGGAGTGGTACACGTAACATAATTAGTAAAGTTTATTTCCCTGTGTAATAATATATGATTATCTCTTTCTAACTTACCTGGAACGTCGCGCTCACAAGGATTGGAGTAGCCAATGGTGTTGTTCGCAACACAAACGTATATTCGGAAATTGGTTACCGATGTATCGAGTCGGATGTAGCTTTTTCCATTCCGTATCTCGGCAACCTGTTCCAGCGTGTCGTTGTCACTCTTCAAAGACCAAACGAAATCGGTCTCTTTCGGATTAGCTATCGCAGAGCACACCACGTAATCCTCGCCGTCTATTCGTTCCTTTTCCACGTGACACTCTGGTTTAACTGGTAAAATGAGAAATGTTCAAATTTTATTTCTTTTATCATGTATTACCTACATATTAATTAATGGAGATATATAAATGTAAAGTGTAAAATAATATTTTCCCTCGGATGTTTAGTCAGTAAAATAATTAAATTCGAAAATTCAAAATCATTACCTTACGCTGTGCGCAATATTGGTTATTACTTAGAGTAATTCATACTTTGTAAGTAATGTATTTAACGTAGATGTATGAAAAATCTATTTTATCAGGCATGTTAAGGTGCACACAAAAGCTTCAACAGTAAAATTAATAGTTGATAAAAAAAGCGTAATAGACACTTCTGCATTACACTTAACATTACTTTTTAGAATCTAAATTTTCCGATTTAAGTTCTTTAATTTATAAAATAATAATTCACGAATGCGTAAAATAGATTTATCTTGATTTATTTAAAATTTCTATTCCTTTTTAAATAATTCTAATTTATGTATCAGCTCATAATCACTGGTGCAGAATACTTCACAGATTTGTTCGAGGTTACTTCTTAACTACTTTTCAGAAGCGATGTAGTCTGAAGACCTTAGTTACAGTCATCATCAAAACTTGGAACAATCTTCAATAATTTCTTTGTTTTTTAGTATCCAAACCTTGCGAACGTCGATTCAACTTTACCTTTCAGTACTTAGAAACAAAGTTCGGCAATCAACAGAAACGACAGTCTGGAAACTACGATTTTACGAAAAACTATGATATTTGGATACTATTATCTAGTGTGAAGAAAAAACCATAATAACGATAAATTACAAATATTCTATTTTAATCTTGCAACTGTTTTTCTCATTATTCAATTCTGGATGTTCATACAAATTTCCATACGTATAAATAAATTGATTAAACTGGGGAAGAAATTGGAATTTAACATTAAATTTGGATGGAATCGAATTAAATGGAATTTAAAAAATACAAGATTTGTAGATTTCACTAGGTAAAACCATCATAGTAACAATTAACTCTCAAACCTTTAAGTAGGCGCATATGGTCACAACCACTACAATTTATTGCCTTGGTTTTCATTCCTTAGAAAAATAACAAACGTTAATTATCAAATTGATTAATTTTTATTTTTTAATGCCTCCAGGTTTACTTTCATTTTAAAAAGATTTTGTTAGTGCGCCTACTTAAGGATTAAATCTTATATAATCTTTTGATTTTACTACAGTAATGTCTCGACGAGTGTGACGAACTCGGGTCCGTTTCGGAGCAATCGTGGCAAG
Source organism: Dufourea novaeangliae (assembly GCF_001272555.1). Taxonomy (NCBI): domain Eukaryota; kingdom Metazoa; phylum Arthropoda; class Insecta; order Hymenoptera; family Halictidae; genus Dufourea; species Dufourea novaeangliae. Next base: position 1,636,826 of record NW_015374156.1, on the reverse strand, counting down.
GCAGAAAGGTTTTGCAACCCGACATAAATTTGTTTATGTACGAAGTCTAGCCTCTGTTTAGTTTCTGTTTACTATGTTTCGATTGCTTTCAGAGGGGGACCTCCCCAGTGGCGTGAATAACGCCGTTATTCTTGTCGCATTCATCGAGAAATCACTGCTACACCACATAACTACACAGAATCCTTTGTTTGAACACCGACATCAGATCAAATCTGCTTACAATAAAAAGGAGCATTCTATCTATAAAAAGTATTCCTCCTCAGGATCCTAAATCTCATAGGATATTTGAATGTCGCCCAGAACGGCCTAGCATGGCGCGGCAATTGTATCTTTACTTACACTGAACATTCATGACCATGGAAATGTTACGGCTTCCGTGGCGATTCGATGCTTCGCAGTAGTATGTTCCGTTGCTGCGCCTCGGAACGGGCACTTTTAAGTCGAGAACACGGCCCTCGACGATGGTGTCCGTAGAGCCTTCGCGGAACCACCGGAACGTGGGCTCTGGGTGTGCTCTCGCGTTGCAGCTTACAGTTTCCGGTATCATGTCGACCGTGACATTTACCGTTTTCTTCGAGATCGTCATATTTTCCGGGGGAACTGGCAAAGAATAAGATAGCTATCTGAAATGGCTGCATTTCTTTTCTAAGAGCATCGTTGCAAATTATTCACGAGCTGATCAAATGTTTATTACGAAACGAAGTAAAACATTACCTCTCCGACTGAAATCTACCAGGTTTATGTTGAAATGATTTTAATTCTGATTAGTGGTTCGTTCGGAAAGTTTGCAGAGTTTTCTGCACAGTGTATTCGTTACCTTTTTATTGGACGAAGGAAAAATAGTTTGATCCGATGAACAGGTATTATTTTTCAAGTATGGATTGAATGTATTCGCTGCACGAGTTACTCGAACTGTTGTTATTTTCTCGGAGAAATACCGACGAAATGTGTGACCAGGCACGAAGTCCATTTTCATTACGTTCTATCGAACTTGTAAAGAAACTATACTACTTCGACTGGTAAATTTCATAAGATTTAATGAATTAATCGGACTTCACCCGATCAGATGGTTATTCCATTAGATCGCTGGAATATTCCGTATTAAGAAAACAACTTGGAAAACATAATCCAACTACAAACAGGTTGGAGAGTTATGTGTGGGCTAAAAGAATTGAAGTCGTACATAGGTGGTACAATGAAATTGATTGCAAAATAAAAATAAATTATAAAAAAGTAGTAAATCATAGTATGATGTAAATTGAACAATATCGATTGTAACTCTGCCGTTGTAAACTTTACGAACATTCCGAACAACCCGATATAAAATTTGTTTCAAAAACCTTATCTGCGTTTCTAACACTTTCAAATTCATGCCCTATGGAAATTACATTGCGTTAAACATTTATTTAGTAATCGTCTGAGTGGTTGCAACTGCTGAAGAAATACGTAATAAAATGAATGTAGCAAATACAATTAAACGAGCATCCTATTAACTGTTTAACCCTTGGAGTAAGGTTACCGGGCCCGTTTGGACCCGAGTGTTGAAAAGCTGTATCTAACTCATCGTGTAAATATAATTTAAGCTAGAAGTTGTTCATATTTAATGATATAAAAAAACAGGTGTTTTTTAATGATCGGGTTCGAATGTATGTTGAAAAAGACGGAAGCATAGGGTTTCAAACTGATCCAGACACCACTGTTTCAACGAACATTAAAAACGTCCGTACTTCCAGTGTTAATGAACCTTTAGAGGACGGGCAGATTTTTCATGACTCTTTATATTTCCGAGTCAGAACTTTCATATACATATTTATTTATTTATTATATGTATTTATGGTTCATTTTATTATAGTGTTATACTCCGAACTCTGGAGCCTAAAAATAGTCTCCACGTCCTCTACAAGTTCTCTAATACTGGTATACCGACGGTATGTCCACTAATGTCTCTCTGTTCCCGTCCAAATTCCATTGAATCTATCCAAACAGATCATCTTTACCCGGTATACCTCACCACAGTCTTCGCCATCGACAATAGACGATTTAATGGAGTTCTTGAAATTCGTGTCAAAGTTGTGGTTCTGTGGTGGTGAGAGTTAAGAGGACTTACATTCCACGTGAAAATGAGTGCTGCTGTTCACCCCAGGCCCAATCCCGTTGCTGGTGCTCTCGCAGGTGAACTTCACGTTGTCCTCGACCCTGTCCAGCTGACCACCCGGCCAGGCGGTCAGGTTCCAGACTAAGGTCGACTGGATGCTTTCGAAGTCGTTCGTTCGCGGATCGGGGGGATGATAAACGTTCGAGATATAGTATCGGTTCGTTTTTGTGAAATCCATCGGAATATCGTCCTTCAGCCAGGAAATATTGCAAATGGGCGCGCATTCGACCCAGCACATGATGCTAACGTTCGGTGAATTGTACACGTAGCCGTGATAAGGGAGCAGCTTCTTGATAAAGGCAGGTGCCGCTATTGACAATCAAAGAACAAGTTTAACCGTGTTTTCGAGCGACGCCGGAGACATTGTTACAGCCCCGGAACCAGAGATAAGGGTTGACGCGATCGTTCCCGTCGATTGTGAAATACGTGAAATTTTCCAGACCCTGGCCGTATATCCTGTCGTATCCGACGCGTATTAGTTTCCGCGCTGTTTGTCGGTAACTGTTCTTTTTAGCGATGCCGATGTTCATTGCATACTTTTGTCGAACTTTATCGCGTCTGTGGAAGACGATAAAAAAGGTATTGCGTATGTAATGTTTGTTTTGATCATTTCGGTTGCAATATTGAAACTGGTACACGGTATATAGAGTGCCAACTTTTTGATAGTAGTTTTAAAAATAATTATGATACGGTTTTTCAGCGAATAATGATGCTGGTTGAAGATAGTACTTTGGAAATAGTTTTGGTATGTTTATTTTCAAGATCGTCAACGTTTTCGGAAATGTTATTCTTTGAGATTGTTACTTCCGGAACTATAATGTCAACAGTGTTTATTTATTGTATTTACGTTTCATCATAAACAAAAATTTTGTTTGGAACGTGTGATAAAATTGTTTAGTAGAAAATATTGTTAGCTAAAACTTTGTTTAGCAAAATTGAAAGAGTTAAACAAACTAAGTTTTTCATTTGTCAGTTTAAATTAAGTATCAGTACGTTAGGAAAACAGCAAAGGAAATAACAAATTCCGTTTTAACCTCAGTTAGAACTTTCGGTTAATATTGACAGTCTTTCATTTTACTCGATTAAAAAACTACAGTTCAATAAATATTTCGATCAACTTGGTTGAATTATTTCTAAACAAATACAGAATTTCACAGAAAATAGTGGACTACTTATTGGTACATTTAACAATTAACCTCGTACCAGCAATCTGAAACGCTTAAAATAAACGGTTCATTGTGGGAGAGGTTCCGATAGAATAATACGTTGCAACAACGAATAAACAAATAAAAGGTCTGGAAACCAATTCATTCCTGGTTCGTTGCATTCTGTTTATGTACATAAATACGTAGTTATATTCTTGACCGTCAAACAAATCGTAAGTGTAGTTTTATTTCTGTAGAATATTCGATTTCAAACATTTACAAAAAGAGTTAGTTTTATGTTCCATTCATTGTTTAGTCTTCAGTACGATGATAATAATTCGACAAGGAAGAATAAAAATATACCTATAAAACATACCTATATTTCCATATTATGAAGAACAGTTTTAAGCAATTTAACTTACAACAAAAGTGGACATTTTTCTTGCCATATTTGGTTATTTCAGTGAACACTCAATGGGTTATTTAAAAAATTTATTACTCTAAAAAAAATTTCAATTTCCCTTTTAGCATAATCGCGGAAGAAAAACGAAAACCTAGCTCCGGTCTTGCATAGTTGTGTTTACAAAACTACTTTCCGACTCCTAAACGGCCTGCTGTCACGCGAAAGACGCATGACAGATTTATTCGCCGGGGAATTAGAAACTTTTACAGCTAACTTTCAACTCACCGGATACGTCGATAAATGTGGTGGCCGGGTCCCCGTCGCCGGCTTTATTGTAAGCGAGACAAGTAAAGTTCGCTTCAGTTTCCAAATTAACCGACTCGATGGTAAGGGTAGCATCATTTTCATCCGGAAGTCTGTGAAGGCCTCGTAACCATTTAAAGCCAACTACCTTTGGTCGTCCTGGGTCCAGGACGAAGCATGTGATGGTCAACGGACGCTTCTTTATTACCTGCTGAGGTTCGTAGGAGATCGAAGCCGGACCAGGTTTATCTGTAGTTTGCAACAACAAGAAAATTCTCAAATGTATGTTACCATTTTACTTTCAAAGCTTTGTTTCCTATATTAAGAAAGTATTAGCCTGTTGCATAATTAATTTCGCTTTGAGACTGCAAGATAGTATAAGTTATAAGCGTTTACTGCAGACCATTCGGCTCAGAGATGAATAATCCGACAACGACTATCTTTGTAACATTTTTAACACGTTGACTGCCACAGTGGAAAAGGCAGTACGTAGCCAGACACACTTTATTTCGTTTCTTAAGTCATAAATCTTTGAAAATATATGCGTTTAATTAATTGAGATTGCTTGTCTTGTTTTAAATTATACTGTGATATTAATCTTATGTCAAAATTTTGTAGAGGTATTTAAATAATCCAGAATGTTTGCAATGTTTCAACTACGAGTTATCTCGTGGCTGGCAGTCAACGTGTTAATAACTATTGGAACGTTATTTTTCATTATCGTTTCAATTGAAAGTACTCGATCGCCTAGAATAATGTTTCCCAATATACGCCCCATTGAGGGGCAATTTGAGTATTTTGGAGGGCAATTAGCAAATCATTGACATTCGTCACCACATCGATAACAATTTTACCAATGTGCCTTTTTGAATTGAAACAGTTAGTGATGTTACATTTTTCAGAACTTATTATTATACTAAGGGGGCATCGAGATCTTTGAGGCGTTGTCCAAAAAAGATTGGGAGACACTGGACTAGAGCTTTCGAAATTCTCCATTAGATGATGATACTGAAAGAAAAATTGAAATTCGTCATTCAGGCTAGTGGTCTATCGTTAAGAGTTAATGTAATTAAGTTCTGAGGCGTATTTTTAATTGAGATGTATTACGTAATTTCACCCTAATAAGTATGTAATTGTAAATCTCTGTACTTACGAAATATTTTCTGACTACATAACATTTTTGCTAATTCCTATTTGGAAAAATAAGTAGGGGAGATCGCGGTAGAAAGTAATAGTTTTTGGCGTTAGTGCTGTCTCCTTTATTTAAAAAATTATAAGCCCTGTTACCTAACCCTGTTACTTTTAACCACGGTCTCCCCCAACTTTCAGGAAGTCAACTAATTTGCATGAAAGATAACGCGAAAGTATATGAAACACAACAAAAGAATTTTGTTGGCAAGGAAATTTTCACCTACTTCAATGTTTTGATAGATCTCCACACGTTCTTGTCAAACAAAACTGGCTTAAGAACATACAAATCGTAACATTGGAATTGTAAAAAAGGAAAACGTTGGAGATACAATCAGGGAACAAGCTGCTTACATTCGCGAATCTTTGCGGGAACAGAATTATTCAGATCAACGGGCTGAGAAGTCTCCGAGATGCGGGAAGGGTGGGGAGGGATGGGCGGAAAGAAAGATTGGATCAAAGAATTAAAAATTAAGACCGCTCACAATGGACTATGACAGGTGCACTCGGTGAAAGTGGTCCCCAGCCAGCGTCGTTTCTGCCCTCGCAAGAGTAGTTCCCGTGAAAGGAACGACCCACTGCTTCCAGCAGCAGCTTGCTCGGATCGATATCGCAGAAAATTAAAGATTCCTCGGTGGTTGTGGTGGTCGCCGTGCTATTCCTCGTGCAATCCGGAAGTTCTTTCAGCAGGTCCCCGTCCAAGTACCATCGGACGGCGGTCAGACTTGCCGGATTTCCAGAAACAACTTCGCAGGTCAAAGAGACGTTCGAACGATCCGCCTCGTTCACGGGCTCCTGTGGGTCCATTATCACTTCGACCACCGGTTTATCTGCAAGTGAACGGACAAACTGTTATTTTTCTTACTGTTGGATTTATACTGGCCGCTCTTGTGGTCCATTGTGCTTGAATCCTACAAGGGTAGGACGATTGCACTATGGAATACATACGGTTGAAGAATTTTTGTGAATAGACATCCTTAGGATGAAAGAATCGATAAGTAGATGGATGTATACTTAGAAGAAAGGCGTATGTTACAAAGTTTTTGAAAAATTTTAAAACAATGGTACCCAATTTTGTGTTTGCAGGTAATAAATTACTTTCTCATTATTGGATTATTATTTATTTTTCAAAGTGGAAATAGGCGTATTTTACAACAACAGCTTGTGTAATTGACGTACGTTATTATCTTGTAACTATGCTCTTCTTCTAGACAACCAATTCAATTAAAGGTACCTACTACCGAACGGTTAATGGCGGATTAAACGGCGTCTTTATAAAACTGCGAAAATCTATCTAGTATGCTGCAGTCACTTATTAATAAAAATTTGTTCTGCTTCGGTTACATCGTCTTAATCTTTTCTGATCTATCCTGAGTCTCCTACAGTTATGGAGTATTATTAACTGTTCCATTAAGGAATTCAGTGTTTTGTTAAGCTTGTAGTGAGCGCATCGTGGCACCAAGTGACGTAAAGAATGCATTCTCATTTCACAGTCAGATGACTATTAATGTTAAACTGGAGAAGATATGCACACCTTGTTTACGGTAATTTTGTAAATCATGAATGGAATATCTATTTAAAAGCATCGAGTGCTGAAACTCGACCATTAATCATTTAATTTGAATTAAAATTTTTAAATTACTAAATTAGTTTCAATATATTTTATCATCTATTTTCTTTGACGTTAGGAAAGAATGAAAAATATTACTGCAGGAGTCAAATCAGTTTCCGATTCTTTTGGAACAAATACTGAATTTCTGTTTACACAATTTCAGGAAAAAAAGTACTTCTTGACGTCTTTATAACTTCGAAAATCTATTTCACCCTTTTCCCATTTAATTCTTCAATGGCTTATAAATACTTCCCGAGTTCCACGTACCTCTCCTTTTCCACAAGCCTCAAAAGAACTGTAATACCATATCGAGCACATAATTGTGCGATTTATCTTCTCCATTTGGCCCGTACCACAAACATCTCATTAAAATGAATCTAATCAGTGTAAGAGACAGAATATTTTCTCTTCCCTTTATGTGGCCCTCTCTGACTGTCGAACGACCGACTGTTTTCAAACTCTCGAGGCTCATGCATTTTTTACGAGGTCTGGGGTATAGTATAAAGATTTATGATCGCGGTGAAACCGTTCAAAAGCAAACCATACGCGTTTCGGAGACGTTTCCTCGGGAACCGTGCAAGTAGGTGTCTATTTATGCTACATCAGATCGGATAAACGGCAACACAAGACGCTCGATGAGAGAAAGAGCCAAAGGACCCAAAGTCCGAAGCACCTGAATGAAACTCAGGGTGCAGGATCCAATCAGCAGATTGGCTGGAACATTTTTTATCCGCAAGGTAATCAAGATTTCAGCAAGTTCAAAACAAAAGAACCCGGAAGAACGTCCGCGGAGTTTACCCGGGGACGAGAAGAAGGAAAAACAACGACCGTCGAAAGAGTGGATGGTCGGCGGAACTAATTTTCTGCGTTCGAATTCTCGGCCTGCTTCATGGATTGTTTGCACAGACCACAACACTTCCGAGCGTTATTAAGGATGCAATTAGAAATTCATTGTAAAACGGCCGTGTTTACGGTGAACCGATGTTTATTCTCAATCATAGGTACGTTGCTTTAATAACAAGACTGCCAGAGATGCGCGTGTTTTTATTTCTATCGTGTTGGCAAAAGGTACAGTTTGTTGAAAAAATGCAAATCGATAAATTAATCAACTTTTTTATTTATTTATTCCGATAAAAGTTGCAAAGAATTCCAGAAACTGTTCTGTTATGAGTCATAGTATATGTCATAACTTATGATATTTTAATAATGTTTTGAGGGTTTAAGAACTAGTCTTTTTTATTGTTTTGGTAGTTTTAGTGTTAATGAATTGTAGCGTTGTTCTCGGTTTTTCTCTTGTCAACTCTAATAAAGATGTCTGATGATAACAGTTCATATGGCGTGGAATGTCTTGAAACTGTCACTTCATCTTGAAAAATGTCATTTCTGTCTAGTAAGAGATTCAAATATAACTAGGTCTATTTCATTTACAGTTCGTTTAACAGCAAGTTACTGTACAGGGTGGTCTACACGATTGCAGGAAAAAATATTGGAGAATGGACAGTCCAATGAATACTATATTTGTAGGACCATATAATCTTTTGCGAGTGCAACGATGCCTGTGCATTTAACAATAGCATAATTTTTTCAAAATGGTAATTTAATTTGGTTTGCATAATCGAACCTTCTAGTTATTCTTCGTTCAAAAGTATTGGGTAAAGTGGCGAAAAAGCGACAAGTTCACGCGATATTAATGGACTTTACATTCTTTGGCTCCGAACAAAATATGGACTTGATATCATTTTTACACTGTTATGTTAAATACTAAACTACTTAGGGTGATATAATTTTTACCTTCGGAAGGAGTGCAAAATTTGATACGGGAAACATGTTAACGGTCATTTAAAAAGAAAATTAGACTTAATACAGGGTCCAGATATGTAATAAAAAAATTAGTTCCTGAATACTAAACTGAATATCAAATATGTCATTTAATATCATTTTCTTTACTAATTAAAGAAAAATTGACAATGGTACGTAGTTCGGAGCAACATCAACTTCAATCATACAGTAACCGAATAAAGCTTCGTTCTTTTCTTCACAGCAAAGGCCAGAGATAGAAACAGAAAATACGAACAGGGGTTTAAGACGCGAGACGACATTAACTTTACCAATACTTCTGTTGTTTCCTCGAGATTTATGTTCAACACTTCCTCCAACAAGTTCACTATCTTGTATATGCTTGACAGAAATGTAGAGCAATAAGCGTCAGACGCAATACGGACTTTAAAGTTCATATATGCTGAATTATTTTAACACTTGTCTCGTGGATTTATCGAGGCTGATTAATCCTGTAGTTTCTAGATTCTAGATATTTCGTGCAGTTCAAGACACTTCCATTGAAGTATAAAATTAAACCCTTCTATTGTGATAATTATTTTTACCGGATTGGAAGTTCACTATGAATTACTCGAAAAAAAAGAACGTTTAAATACAGCTCAAAGATTTATGACTGTTTAAGAGATATAATTCTTTCAGTTGACGTGAAAAATTACTGTCAGTACGGTTGTGTTACTCTTGTCGGTGTTTTTACTAAAATGAAAAATAAACACGATTCCACGTGCATAAGAAGTTGACAGATTCAAATAATATTTGTTCATAAGAGGTATTATTGTTTAAAGAATCTATTTTGAGAATTCATCACTATAATTTGAGAAATATTATTAACCTTTTCAGAAGTTGTTATTGGTAAATAATTGATTTAATTTGTTTTAATTTAAGTGTTTCAGTTTCTTCCAATTGTGTAATGTGAAAATATTTTTACGAGTAGTTATTATCGACGTCACCACACACGGAGAAAACAAGCAGCCGGCAAAATAGTTCGGTTCCGATTCGTATTAGCGCAATTTGTCGCGTTTTAGTGTGGTAAACGATATTTATGCGTCCATAAATCTTCGTGGACACCGCTTTAAAGCCAATGTCGAGACACATGTACCGTTTGCGTTTTTCATTCGCAAATATAATCCATCTAACATTCCTTTCACAATGTCTTTTTTTTTAATTATCGAACGCAAATCATGGGACTAATTACCAAAATTTCACTATAATTATTGATTCTAATAATCGATTAATGTAACATATACTTAAATTATGTGTTATTTAACACATAAGTTTACGATATAATTTAATTAAAAGAAGATTAAACAATTCAGACGCATATAAATATAACTGCAGCAAATATAGGTCCGTATTGTACATTAAACATAAGTTGTAACGAACCAGTATATTGATATTATATTAATTACGAAGATAATGTACACAATTTATTTCGTTATTTGATATAGAATACACAGCCTGTGGTTGCAATGGACGTAGAGGGTGGGGCATACAAGAATAATTAAGAAAATATAAATTCAATTTTTCCATATAACACGTCGTGTTTGTAAAAAATAAAATTTGAACAGTGATCGTTCTGCTGAGTTTTTGCTGTATTTTACTAATTCTATGTATTAACAGTTACATACGCGTGTCTTATAAAGAAATTTTGTTGAAATTGCTAAGTTTTTTTTAACGAAACTAACCAGTTATAAATATAGTAAACATAAATAATAATCCTATTAAACAAATATCATGTATAATACTTGCATTTCACTATTGATTTAAAGGAAGTAACAGGAAAATTCGTTACAACTTTGTGGTCGGCAATAAATAACCTATAAGTTAGAAACTAATTTTCTTTGGTTACCCATGGAATTCGATGTAATAACTTACACAACGATTGTTTATTTCGTGTGTGACGCCTATAAATCAGTGAGGTGGAGTGGTTGTATTCAGTGCAGCCAATCGATTCCAGTTTGTTTAGCGTAATATCGGCTCGAATTTATACGTATTACGTTAAGTTACTCGATTCATCAATAATTATTAAATTTGTTCGATAGGTAGGTACTATTCAAAATATCGCGACGTATTATAGTAATTAGCGAAACTGATGTTCCGCGCGTTGTGGTCGCTTATTCAATAAGGCAAATAGAAACCGAAACTCGGATGCTATAGACAGAGGAGAGAGGTTCACGTTATTTGGCTAACGTTCCCGCAATTATACGATTCACTGATTCGTCAAATTATTTATCTTAATTGCAACGACATACATAATCACATTGCGTTATGTACTTTGGTTTCCATTATATTGTTATTCACAACTGTAGCAACAGATAAAATAAGTTATTATTACACTGGGATTTATATGGAAATCTACAACTGTTTTGAAAATACTATACATGTGCAGAAATTTATTTTCTCTCTGAAAGATTTTTTTTATGAGGAAAGAATCAAAATTTTACTATATGTAATGGAACCTTTTGTTTTATTTTCACTGTTTTTATTGTTTAGAATTCCTGGAAACCTGGTTTTCAGAATTATGAACTGTCTTCCATTGAATTTTCAAATTTTTGACAGAAAGCTACAGTCGAAAGTGTTCGAGAAGATATTTTAAACGACTCAGGCAGATATAAAATACGAGGATATCGTTAATTTTTAATACTCACATAACACGGAGACTTCAACGACATCTTCGGAAACGGATGCGTTAACGTTATTCTCTAAAATACACTTGTAAGTTCCCATGTCGTTGGCTGATGCATTTTTCACGGTGAGGGCCGTTTGTTCCGTGATGCCACCCTCGTAATGGTCGTCTGTTAAAACTAATTTCTCGTCGTCTCGTAACCTAAGAAAATAAATAAAACAAGTATTTAGCAGATAACACATGATTTTACATTAGATAATTTAATTGGGATAACTTTCCTACACTTTTTGAACGATTTTAATTATTTTCTAAAACAAGTACCATGATGTATGACGATAATATATTCAAATAATTTTTACATTTGATATGGAAATTACGGACAATGAAAATGTTTCATGAAAGTCGTTTTATAACAAACATGATCCGTTATGTTTATAAGTTACTTTCAATTAACCCTGCTGTTCTCTTCGGCCCTCTATGACCCGGAATGAAGACTATTTTTCAATAGGTATCTATTATGTTTTTAAATATTTGTTTTTAGTATTCAATGTATTTAAATGTTATGTTTACTTTTTGTGTGTTTCCGATTTCTTAAGAACAAATCATTTCAAACTTTGAAATAATTTCATTCGAAGGGATAGAAACGTGAAGTATAAATAAGGCGAACAGTAGGGTTAATAACAAACTTCTATGGCATAGTTATACAAATATCAAACACTAACGAGTATATCGCACCTCTCGAATGGATGTTTAACATTCCGTGCAAACATAACTGAGTAAAAATTAAATAAAATGATGACTCTAATATTTTTGAATAATGTATTTAAACTGTTTCTAGCCTTACGAGACCCAGTAAAGTTTCCAAAAATAAGTCTATAAAGTATAACATTTACTTTTATTACCGCGCGTGTTGCAATTTTTTAACAAAATATGCGCTCGTAAAGCTCGCGGCCGAGCAACGAATCCTCGCACGCGCCGTTAGATGCATCAGCGTGAAATATGGTTTTTAGGGTGCGCTACGAAAAATAAAACATAATAAATCATCCCGATGGATTCACGCCTTTTTATTCTGACATTTCGAGTGCTGTACGGGAGATACTTCAAATCCTAGCTATTCAAGGTTCACCAATGCGAATATATTGGCGCCATCATTCGATAACGGTGTGGGATATGAGACGCAAAGAAATAGTAGCATCGACTAATATGTAAATAGTCGAAGAAGTTTATTCCAAAATGTATTTCTTATTAAGATACTTCACACGTTTATATCTTTGGATTTGCATAATTTTTATTCGTCAAGTTTTAAATAAAAATTAACTATATTATACAAATTTGATATTTTTCTTTACGATTTCTGTCTATTTTTGAATATTTACGTTTACGTAATTATGTGTAACAATAAGGAATCCGTTATTTTTTTTAATAAACTGGTAACATGGTTTAAATTATAACATTTCCAAGCTCTTTTCTTGTTTGAAAATGATATAGAGGTTACTGGAGAATGCGAACAGATATTGTTGAAATAGAATAAGCGTATCATTATATAAGAAATAAGTCTTAATAAAACATGGTGAATTATTTATTGGTGCAACTAGTACAAATTGATTCCCTTGTTTTTAAAAGTTTGTTTTAATAGACGAAATGGTAAATTTTGTCTGTTTCAAATAGATATACATAATTGTATAGACGTGTAATTGTTTTCTCAAAAAGATTTTTCTTGTATTAGTCTGGCTGATAAACACGTAGCTGTTTGAATAGATAAGATTTTAACTCAACGAAATATGATACGAATTATGAAATAATAATAACACGTCTTCAGTGTACACATTGGCGTAAGCATACTTCCTCGAAATTTTAAATACTTTCATAACCAAATGTACCTTTATATTATATTTATTTTTATATGAGTTATTCACAACATTTCTACAGGAACGAAAATATTTTCAGCATAGTGGAGAGCAACGTTATCGAACAGAAGTTATGCATTCTTGTTTTATGTCCCGTATTAACCTTTTGAATTCCAATATCGGTATACGGTCGATAAACAGGTTTACGATTACGTTACTTTGTGGCCCGTAAAAAAATTTTTGTCGTAAACGGTGGTGTATACGAACTAAGTAATGGCGTCAATTCAGACGTTTGATACGTGTTTTTGATCCTTTACTTTGGTAGTATCTACGATACTATCTAACAGATATTTTTGACATTGTCGTTTACAGTAACAAATATCTGTAATAACCGATAATTTTTTAGATTATCATCCACGGTACAAACAATATTTACATAATTTGTATACTGACAAATAGAAATATTGATTTGAACTATTTCTTTAATAAAACGGATAGCTTTTGTGTACTATTGAAAATAAATTAATTATTGAGTTGTAGCTATTTGATTAAATACGTTTCTTTCTTTTTAAACTGTGCATAGCAATATAACAATTTTTGTGTTATTAGTTTGTAGATACCAGTTAACATTACAATATCACCTACAGTACACCTACTTTGATACATTAACTGACAATTCAAACTGAAATAACTGAAATTATATAACCGGCTAAGAAGAACTTTAATCACATATGAATATTTCCATAAGCCGCGGATTAATTACACGATCTATCCTGCAGTTTCAAAATGGCTTTTAAAAAGGATCACTGTGTACACTTGATCCAACGTGTGCTGCAACGCTGTATTTAAGTTGATAAAGAATTTGTATCGTCGCTGGCTAAATTCAATCCAATCTTCACCAACTGAGGATTAACTTCTCGTTACTTCCCCCTTGTTTTATAACACAGTTAGCCGTGGTTGGACGAAGCGCTATAAACTTGCGAAGCTGTTCACCGTACAATAAACTTTGCGAGCAGTTTTGCAGGAAAGTGAGGCGAGATTCAAAGCAAATGCTTGTACTTGGAGGCTTTCTCAAGCCTTTTAAGAGGACACATTTGTAAGGTCACTGAAAATGAAAGTGTTCGCCAGAAGAAAGGTTTAATGGGGATGGAAGATGTGGTCAAAGTTATAGGAAGGTTGCAACGAGTCGCTCCTACTGACTTAGGTATTATTAAATGTATTTTTTGTTACCACTGAAGAGATCTAGATATGGAATATTGTAACAGGAGGAAACACTTTCTAACGGGAAGGTAATTATTATTAATATATTGTATACTGAGATTATCATAATTTTCTTGGAAGGATTTATGTATTATATTGACGGTGGTCTATTATATGTATTAAGAATATTTGTGATTCTAGTGTAACATTTCTATTCATGGTTTAAGAAGTATATTACAGGTAAAAATCATGCTAACTTTTTACATTTTCATTTTGTTTGAAACTTTAATTATTGTAGGAAGTTACAGAGTTGAAATTCTTCACCGATTTAAATAGATCTTTTTGAGATTTTATTTTGTTTACAGTATGTATTTTATGAGTCGATTTGTTGCATTAAATAGAAACTTACCACGTTACTTTTGTCAAAGTAGCTGGATTGGCCTCGTAGTCACAAAATATTAGAATATCTTCGGTTTCGTTGACAGTGATGTTCTCCGGTCTCATTCTGACTATCGGTGGATCTGTAAAAAGAGAGATCGTATTTCGATTAAAAACGGTGCACCGAATAATTACCGAATAACAAATTTTAGTGTATTCATAACGCTAATCGTAAATAAAAGTCTGTAGATATTAAAAATACGCAAAACAAATAATGATAGAATGCAAAACACCCATGGAACTTTCCGTTTTCGCTAATTATAATTTATGAAGAGTAAAAAAGAAATTCTTTAAACTATTATAATTAATGTATTGTACTGATGTAATATTAATAAGCTTGAATAATATCATGTTCAAATATACATGATGTAACAATAATAACAGCGATAAAGTAGTCGATTTCTAATTGTTAGACAATGTTACATAAATCTTTGAATAAATTTCACTTGATATAGTAAATAAAATACAAATATAGTTATATCTGCATAGGGAACAACTTGAATTTCTCGAGATAATCTGAATTTGGAACTAGATCTTCGATAACGTTATTGAATACTCTCTGTTTGCTGAATGGTTTCTGTACTACACCTGTAATAGTCCTTCCCAGAAAGTTAAACGAAGATTCATGAAGTTTGATTATCCAGTTTAACGTCGGTGACGCTATGAGTTGAAGTCCAGTTTAGTTAAAGTTTACGGGCGTGTAAGGAAATTAACCGAAATTGCTTCTAACTCATTGTTATGTAAAGTTCATTTTATAAATATATATTTTGACTATGAAAATAATACCTGTTACATAACAATGTATGCTTTCAATTCAGAAGTAAATAGATTACTGATAATTTCTTTTTAATTTCAGGTTTTTTGTTGAATCTACTGTTAGGCCATGGACTACGAATTTGGTTGGTGTTTCTGTTGTATTACGGTAGTTAGATTTTATACTAGATGTTAGTGTCTTTTCTGCACTCGTATAACAGACGATTGATCGTTATTTTGTTATTATAGTGGCCGCAGTACGGTGGATAATTTTATTTGTAGAAATATATTCATATATATCAATGAATAACATCAACAATTTTATGAACCAAACGTAGACATACATCGAGATTAAACAAAACGTTTGTATATTGTTCAACTAAATTGAAAGAATAAAATACATCTGCGATTCAAATAGTCGTAATTCACGGATCTCGAGTTTTAAGCTCGTTCGACAAAAATATGAGCTCGTGAAAACGTATATTCTATAAATACACATTTTATTGTTGAAGTACTGAATTTTTAAGAAAGATTCGGATGTAGGTAAATTGTTTTCTATTTAGAATGGATTTTATTTGGAGAATTTTTAATGTTCTTTTGCTATCTGAGAGAATAGTTCGCTGAGATTGAAATACGATGCACATTTGAACTTGCTCCAGAAAACCACCGTATTTTTGTACTTAATATCGAGATAATTCAGCTAATAATGCTTCATAACAATCGAAAATAATGTGCGATAGCAGAGCGACGAGATGAAAAAGCGGTGTTGCGAGAGTTGAATTTTATAGAAGTTTTATGCCGAAACACGTGTCGTCGAAACAGGAGGAAACTGAAAAATGAGCACGGTGCCAAATTGTATGATATACTTCCCCAAACGGTAAAAATCATGGAAATTTACGGTTGCGTTTATAACGAATCGAGCCAGTGACTAACTAATCGTTGTGATCAGCGAAAATATGATTACATCATGTACATTCAAAAAATGTTAAGAGAAAAAAATGGTTTTGCAAATTCCGTGTGGTAAATAAATTCAAGAGTCGTGTAACCGCCAAGAGGAGTATGCAGCCCCTTAGCGTTTGAGGAGTCTTGGGGATGAGTTTAAAAGTTTCAAGTGTTTTTAAACTACGCAAAGTGAGATCCATAGGAATCTTTAGGGTGTGATGTGGAGGATACCAGATAGGGTCTTAAGGAGTTTTAAACGGCAATCGAAGCAGATAGTGATTTAGAAGAACACGATCCGCGTTTATGGACTTAGAACAATCGATCTGTGTAAATAATAGCGCAACAGCTGTGGCAGCAGAACCAACGATAAGAGGAAAAGCTGATGCATTTGAGGTTATGGGCGTGTCGATATTAATGTCTTTTCAAATATAAGTATCAATTTTTAAAATTGTTTTTGCTTTAAAATTATTACAAACGAAGGAAATGGTGTGGAAGTGATCTACAATACTGTACATTTTTTATACTAGTGCATTTTTGGGGGAAGAATAAATGACTATTGAAAAATATAGTACAATTGCGAATAAAATTATTTCCGAAAGTATTTGGTTACGTAAAGTTGATATTTCAAAGTAAAATCGTGAGGAAAGTCGATAAAATACTTTGCATATTCAGGTAATTGTCATTAAGAATAGTAGAAACAGAAAATGAAGTAATAGGCAAAGAAATATTCCACAATCTTTTATAATCAAGTTCACGTTTTCATAGATGAGAACCAATAATTTAAATATTAACTTTTTGTTAATAATATTCATACTCTCGATTTTTCATGGAGAATTTCATTCCAAATTTTCATGTATTGTATAAGAAAATTAAAGTCTTTTTCATAATAATAGCAATAGAAAATAATTGCTACCCGAAACTGATTTTTATACACTCATCACATATGTTAACTTGCAAAATACAACAAAAAGAAAACTTTACTCAAAATGTACTATAGGCTTTATCAGTCTTAATGTAAGCCACTATTTTTATGAGATCCAATACTTCTTTTCGTAAGTAAATAAAGTACATATGTTATTTTAACATTTTCCACGTCGCGCAACCGCAGAAGGATACGTAGAATTCAAACCATATTGCCATCTTATTAACCTATTAACAGTGAAATAAGGTAATTTATACGCAAATAATTACTTACTACTTAGAAAAGTATATAAAGATATCACAAACAATTTTTCGATCGGTACTCTTGTGTAACAAAATGTTGCATTTGTGCAACTTTGGGCAATGTTTCATTGAAAAATGTAAATAAAAAATCTCATATATTATTTTGTCGAAATGTAAAAATGCATTATAATACTAGACACCATACAATAGAAGCCCACAGTATGAGAAAGATATATCAAAAAATTTCCATGATTTAAGGCAAAATTTATTTATCATAATATTATAAACAGTTCAATTTCTTTATATTTTAAAACGTCATAGGATCCAAGTGGAAGGAGAAATAGTTATAAAAAGAATATTAAACAAATCTCTGAAATTCTCTTCCATAACTGCAACATGAAAACAGAATTCAATAATCTAAATTCACCGAAAAAAACTGCAAGTGAAATGTTGCGTTACCACACACATTTCGTCCTAATGGTTTGAAAAAGTAGGGGACTACTTATTCGTATACTTTATATTACAATATATTCGCAGGTTACTGGAACATTTGGTAAAAGAAATAAATTTCTAAATCATACTTCCATGTATGCGCAAACACGTGTCTGATAATGCGAAAACGACGAGGAAACAGATCCTAAAGTTCCTGCTTCCGAAAATATGTCGTCGTACGTGGCTCGTCTGGAATGAAAGCAACGCGTGTGTACGAGGGGAGCTGGGGGGATAAGAGGAGGTCCTAGGAAGCGCAGGGCGCAGGTTCGTCCGCGTTCCGGGATATGTTTAAACACGGCAGCGCAAAATGCCTGGGCATAAAACAAAACCTTCCCCGTAAGTGTATAGTCGCGAGAGTGGCCTGTCTAAGGGGGAGGGGAGAGAAGTTGGAGCCGCGCCAACATCGAGTTTCTCGTTTCCAATCCGTAGATAGCTTTCGTGCCGGCTACAAAACGAAACTTCTCCCCGTCGTTCCGCGACGTAACTGGAAACATCAACGAGATGTACGGCTATCTATCTTTCTTTTTCGTATCACCGGACCGGGATCTTTCGCCCCTCTCTACAACCGTAATTGAAAGATACAAGAAGTTGCTTATAAGCGACGGGATTATCGGGAACGTCCATCGGGATTTAGCGCTTTCTCGCCGTGTTATCTCGTGTGATCGGACCCGGAGAGGAGATCTTCAAACCCTCGATGGGGACGTAGTTAAGCATCCTTGAGTTACGATTTTTGGGTGGACGCGTTCAGTTGATTAAAGTCCTTCGAATCTATTTACTGGAGGACATCGGTTACCAATGGGACACTGATGGAACACCTTAATTATCTGCCCAGTTTCCCGGTACCGAGTTTTCTGCACTTATTTGCTACTAATGACTATAGACATCTATCAATGGATGTTTGATGTATATTGGTTGTAACTTTGACTGTAGGTATTGAGTGGAGTTGACTAAAGTCCTTCAAATTTATTTATTAGAAGACATCAGTTAGTAGTGAAATAGTGATGGATCACTTTAATTTTATGGCCAGTTCCTGTTACAGAGTTTTTTCATTTATTTTCTAGTAATCGTGACTATAGTCATATATCAATCAATATTTTATGTATATTGGTTGTAAAAGTGACTAATAGGTATTGAGTTAAGTTGAGTTAACTAAAGTCCTTCAAATGTATTTAATAGAAGACATCAGTTAGTGATGGAACACCTTAATTTTACACCCAGTTCCTGCTACAGAGATTTTTACTCATTTGCTACTATACTGGTTGCAATTGTAACTATAGGTATTTGTTAGAATTTAGTCTTGCTAAAAGTATTGTTGGTATATTCTGACTATTAGATTTTCTTAACCATAATGCGAGGAAAAAAGTTTGATAAGATGAATCTGTGTTTCGTAAGGAACACAAGCATAGTTGGCCAGAGGGCCTAACTTTTCATTAAAATATTACCATATTTCAAATGTTCCATTTTTCTGATTATGATTCTAAATCTAGATTATTTAGTTTTGTAGTACAGTCAAAATCGTGTTGCAGAGAAAATTGTGTCTATCATGCCTTCTGGCTCTTAGTCACCACTAACATTCGAATTTGAATTACAGGTTTCTAATTCGGCAATATGAAAAAAATTAGATAATATTAATGGTTGATGTATTATTCATAGTTATTTAAATAAATTCAATTTTCTCACTGATGCACTTTGGCGGGAACGATTTACTGTGGTTAATTGAAAATATGATTACATCTTTTAATAAGAATGAAAAAGCAAATTGGATAGGTGGTATAAAATGCGAATCATGTACAAGCTGTGCTGGTGAAGTGTAACTTAATTTCAGGTCGACTATATTGGACGTTGATCAAACATCGCAAAAAATTAGGTCAAAGAATGTCGAGACCGTTATGTACTTTTATTCCTTCGGATCGCTAAGGCTAAATTAGAAGCGATACTTTACGACTTTTTTGCGAGCCCGCCGTTTCCCGAGGAAAATTTCGTTTTAACCGTACCTTTTAGTTACTCGTATTTTCGCGGGAGACAAATGTACGAGGATCGTTTGTCTAAGCAGGTTCCGAGGACCACGGTCTCGACAGTAAGCGAAAATTTTATCGGAAAGTATATATTTAATCGTAACTGTTAATTTCAAATAAACTAAATCTGTTATTCCTACGTCGAATATAATCATGAGTAAACTGAAGATGTTTATGCAAATTCACAGCTTCAAAGATTTATTAAAGTAAGGGAACTTGAATGTTTTATTAAGAATTTTATAAGTCTACCAATAAAAAGGAAACCTTATGAAATCATTAAGATTTTCTTACGCTATAAACGCATTAAATTCGCAATCGAATCATTTTCTTTACTAATTACTCACGTTATTTTCGCTGATTTGATTTATAAGTTTAGTGATTTAAATAGGTACATTATGTTGACGCCCATAATAAAAAGAGTAGGAAGTGAAAATATTTTTCCACATTTTTAGTCGGAATTGCCACTCTCTACGATATTTAAAACTTTTAATGGAATGATCTGATATTCATTCATATACTGAACTTTCATTGACACCACCAGCCGTTAAAAGATTTTAGTGCCTGTTATAAATTATGGTTCCATTTAATCGATGCCTCAACTGATTAAATTAATACGGAAAGAGTATCTCTATAGAATTACCTACATTTTAGCTTATGTGCCCCAAATTTCTAAAGTACATAATTCAGGAATAGAAGTGTCTAATTTGTAATGTAATATAACAGATATCATCGTCAATATATCATAAATGTATCATAATTAATTAAATTATATTGGAATAATTTAGTCAGTGCACCATAACTGATTCATAATATAATTAATTAAATTATGTTAGAATAATTTAATAGTTTAATCGGCCATCGTTTTCATATTGCTTACCAAGTGCGAATACTATTAAAATAAACATTACAAAAATGCAAAATACAATATGTAAAATGTATACCTCTGTTTACATATTTATCGAAGGATTAAGGGTAGATCAGTTATACTGATTTATTGAGAAATTAAGTTAAAACCTGTGTTTGTTAAAATTTCTGTATGCAAAGCAGCGAAAATAATGTTAATCAAAAGCAGTATTGGTTGTTCATTACAATAAAAATTTCTTTCATACGATACGAAGAAGTGTTGAAAAAACGTTTTAGACGTATGAAGCATTCATAAATTATTAAAACAATGTTAGCGCATAGATAAACATGAATTCGTTAAGATTATTTACACGGTATCATTTACAGGTAGGTTATCTGTACCCTTAATTTGAGAAAACATTTCAAAATACCTATGGATATTATTCATAGTCTTTACGTACGTAGCAAAGGTGTAATGGAGAAAATGCGTGAGATAGTACCAGGGTACGAAAGAAACAGAGGCATTGGCGAAAGTTATGTCTCACTTACATAAAACTTCAATCGTTGTCGACTCTTTCATTGGCTCCAGGTTTTCGGAACGTGTGACCGAGTTCTCAGCGTAACACTTGAACGTTCTACCGTTGTCGTACTCCGAGGCGGTAAAAGCCAGGTAACTTATGGTTTCCGACGTGCCGTCGTTCTGCGAACAAAAAGTATTAAACGAATATTAAATCAGCGTCCACGTTTATGTTATCACGCATTCGTAACGCCGCGACAACATTGAAATTTACGAAATGAAAATAAGATTGAATCATTTGCGATTTTCAAGTATTTTTGCTAATTCGATCTATTGTTAATTTTGAAAGTTTGCTTTCATTTTCATCGTTTTATTTCTAAAGTAGTCTATAAAATTAGAATTTTATTATAATTATTCTAGTGATAATACATATTTAGTTCATTGTAATTTGACAAAAGTGCATAAATTATCGAGTTATGCATTATTTACATTTTTAAGATAAACGAATGCTATCGCTTAAAAACCATTCCTTCTATCCGTTAATTTTATTTTTTACGAAATAATTTTTTTGTTGTTAACATGTTATGCCCTTTGCAATGTCCACTACTTCTGCATTTTTCATTTTGCATAAAATATGGATGACTCTGTCTTATAAATTACTCATGACATTGTTTTAATAAATACCTGAATATTGGTAAAATTTACTCTTGATACTTTATTAAAATAAAAAATACGACTGTCGAAGCTTTTGACTTTACCACTGACTAGTGAGTTACTTTTTTGTTAAAAAAATGTACATACAAATGTTTCAACAGCATTATCTGTAATGTTTAATATTTAAGGTTTCGATCGAAAGAGAAGCATCAGATGGAATCATATTAACATTAGAAGTACCGACGATAAATGTACATCTATTTCTAGCGAAACAGTAAACGTGTTAAACTTTTGAAAATATAAAAATTTATAAATTAACTCATTTCTTGATTTACATGCTGTAATAAAAGTTGTAAGAGATCTAAGAAAATGCATTGTTGTAGAAGTTTAATCATCGTCATGAGAGTATACTAACCAGTCATTTTGATTGTTTTGGTCGTTCTAGTGTTAAAAGGAATTTACTTTGGATAACTGATAATAATTTGTTTCAATATGTTACGAAAAACTGCCATTTCAATTCTGGTTCGTAATTGCTCGTAATAAAATGTGTAATCTCGTAATAAAAAAGTAATACAAGAAAATAACATACAATCGTTTCACAGTTAAATAATTAACGAGCGTGCGTATGTAGGAAATAGTGGTGATTACAGAAACGACTGTATAAATGGTTATTCGATTCTACGTTGACGCAGCACGTTTAACCTAAAACAAGGGACACCATTTCTCTCGAAAAAAATGCATCGCATCGTAGGTTTTTGCGGTCGAAACTGTTATCCAACATCGAACCGATTCGTTTCGGAAAACGAGTGTAACAATTGTCCGCGCGTTTCATATTTCTTCGGAATTCAGTTTCACATCCCGCTGTCGGTGAAGAAACGAAAGCTCTATTTGTTTTCTGGTGAACGCGAAAAACGGACGAACAAACGGTGTAGAGCAAAAAATTACCGGAGTAGCCGTGCACAATCAGAGAACAGAGTTTACGGAGCCATCACTTTAATCACTTTGCGTTTTTAGCGCCGCGTTTTGACTGTTTCACAATCCACTTTCAGCAAGAGAACTGCTTTCTTTGTTACAAGCACATGAGCAGCAATCTCGTTTCGTACAGTGCGTAAGAAATCTTTACTATGAATCCGTATACAAATCCTTACTATGAATTTACTTAATTTTTTTATTAGATATTCATTATCACAATATTTCTTAATGCTGGAATAGTATAGGGTAAAATTAGGTAATATGTCCTCGGTTTACAAAACGCTTTACTACTGTTTTATTGATAACCAACATTTTTGTATGTTTGGTAAAAGTTACGTTTAGGGGATACAACTCTGATGACCTTGAGATATGTCGTTAAGAATACTCTTCTGACTAAACTCCAAGAAGTTTTAGCTATCATCTTTTTTTATTAAAAAGCAATTGGCAAAAAAAATTTGCAACGTATACCAGTTATTCCAACCAGTTACTCTAACAAATTCCGATCAGTATAATGCTTCAGAATTGGTTAGACAGTGCAAGCAACAAAAGTCATTGAGAGTTGGTTAGATACAGTTCAAGAAAACGGTATCATTCTTCTCTTAATAACTTTTTAATAAACATTTGATAACTGAAACTTTCTGAAGGTCACTCAGGAGGGTGACTTTGACACATGTCAGGGTCATCGGTCATGTTACTTCTTAATACTACCAAAGTACGATACAAAACTTTTTTGCTATTAACTTTTTAATAAAAACCGAGCGACGGTTAACACATCTTGGGGGTTACTCAGATAAGTGTCCTCGACAACATATATCAAAGTCAAGGTCATCGGAGCTGCATCCTCTAATCGTAACTTTTACCGTATACTTTTTAAAGAAACGTAATAATAACATTTATACTTGAACAGTGCGCGTAAAAGAATATTTACACGTTTTGTTAACCATGCGTAACTCATGTTATCGCTCTATCTCGGTACGGATGTGTCTCGTTCGTTCGACCAAACAATTGAATGTGATCCAATTGTCAGTGTATCACTGTTTCGGCCAACAATGAAAATAAATACGTGTGTCCTATCCCTATCATTGTGCCAGAGATGGTGGGCCTATGGGGATATCATCAATCGGACCCGCATTCCTTTTATTTGCCATCTTTCCAGCTCTGCATAGCACATGACCAACGGGGAGGATCTATTTGCTCCCTGCTTGGTTAGATCATGCCGTGTTATTAACACTAAAGCCAGATTCACACTAGCGGTCAAAGGTAGGGGAGACCGGGGCAGGTTGTAACACAGGGTAAATTGTAACATAATTAAAATTTTTTGAACGACAAATTTGGCAACGCAGCAGGATACCAGAGCGGTTTAAAAATATTGATATCGTCGGTTTTATTGCAACAATCGATCATCAAGTGTCTGTTTTGTAGCTACAAGTTAGATTTTTATTATTTGGAGCACGGAAGTAAATATTGTCCTAGCGCTTTTATTTCAATTAATCACTATTAGAAACCGTTTGAATTTTTGCTTCTTTGTCGCAAACGAATCATTACACGTTGGTTTATTATAATATGTACGCATTTCAGGTATTTAATGTTTAGTTTCTTGTTTGCTGAGACAAAACCGAAACATTCAAGCTCGGGGTAATTTGTAATAAATTGCTTGGTGCAAAATGTAACATATTACTACTTATTCTGCTCTAAATGGTAATAAAAAAAACTTGTTATTTGCTAAAATATTAATTACTTTTAGGATGAAAACATACAAGAAAAGAACAAGAAGAGGTTCTACTTTTAAAGAAGATATAAAAACTGCACTGACAGAAATATTCCTTGTCTCTGTCAGTGAATAAACGACGACTGTTTAATCCATGTATATCATATGCTTGATAATGATATGCATTTTCATTTATATTTTTTGGAAATGTTTATTTGTATTCATATTTGTGTTTAACTAAATAAAAGAGACGTGTTACAATTCACCCCGGGCTGGGGCACATTCTAACAAAAGTTCAGATTTCTTTACGATGATCATAGATGTCTAAGTATCAAAGATTTTGTCACATATTTACACTCAATGAGTTGACCAAAGATGCGAGCAGTAACTCACGCAAATTATTTCCTGATTGAGGAAAACACTTTTGAGAAAAAATTGTGAAAACTTTGTTACAATCTGCCCCGGTCTCCCCTACCAATGATCAATTTGAATTTAGACTATATCTCTTTCATTAGATTACGTGTGATTGATAAAGACCGCCACCTGATTTAACGTGATCTGAACGTTCCGTGACCGCTAGTGTGAATTCGGCTTAAACCCACCGAATCTTTCAAAAAGGTAATGAATAAGATCGGCAAAACCGGTCATTTGACCGATCGTGGTAGGTTTAGTGTTAAATATAGCGTTAGCGGTGAATACTGACGAACAAAAGTCCTGTTAATTACAACAGTATTATTCTCACCTGACCTTCATCCCTTTTTCTAAAGTTTTCAATTGGTTTCAAGCTCGGTCGGTAAAGCTGCACTACGGTGGCAAAGAGAAAGAAAGAGGATCACATCGCAGTTGCCCAGGCGGATACACTTAATCTCGCGTTCACCGCGGTGTTTACATCAACGAGCGTTTGCGGCATGTAATTACTTGGCTCTATGTAAATTCTGCCCCGTTGCCACGCTCAAAGCCGCGCTCCCGATTCAGTCGTTGCGTCACTCGCGCCATAATCAGGCACTCGATAAACAATGCTAATTATGATCCGTGACGCGCTAAACGCCAATCGATGGAACTACGAATCTATATATTCCTGATAATGCGACTCACAATTCTGGCAGGGGGCCGTTAATGACTCGTTATATCCGAATAGGATGCTAGCAGCCTTTCGCTAATGGAAAACAGAATTTTCGGGTACGTGCAACGGAATTGCCAAATACTGCGTGCCTAAAGCCTCTTAACGTTAGAACTATCAAAGCAATCAAAATGACTGGTTGGTATTTACTTTTATAACGATGATTAAGATGTTATAATAAGGCGTTTTCTCATATCTGTTGCAATATTTATTGCTATACGATAATGAAGAAATTAGTTAATTTGTAGATTTTCCAAAAGTTTGTCGTGTTTATCGATTCGATCGAAACAGATGTACCAGTGTTTATAGGAATCTATACAGGGATCGAATCACGGTTCAAAGTGGTAAAGAGTATTCAAACTTTGTAACAAATACAATAATCGAAGCATTTCTGCAAAGATACTCTGCAAAGCGTCTGTGTGGGATTATTTATTATGTAATATTAGGTGTAAGTACCAATAAATAATCCACCATTCCGTTTGAATAAAATTGTAATGTAATTTGAATTCAGAACATATTTCAGTCCTTTTTTCGTAAAAATGACGAAAGATAATCGAGAATGAAGACGCATATCACTTCAAAAACATATCGTTTTGATTTTCCTTAACTATTAATATCAAATTTTGCAAAATATAGTGGATTATTTATTGCTATCAATATTGGTACATTTTTCTAGTCCTATTTCATTTTTTACATTAGAAAATCTGAAGTTACTTATCGTTGAATAAATAACTGTCTGTGTAAATGTAAAGAACCATCATGTGAGAAAATATATAACAAGCACCGTATTGTTATTGAATTCACAATTATGAAACGGATATGAATTAATTAATTGCAATTCACATGTTGCAAACAGCATATAGAATATTGTCTGTCATGCTTTCACTTCGTGTTTCATCCAGATATTTCGATTCTCATGTTCGAGATGAATGACAAGTGAGAAGCTTTAAGAGTTGTTTTTAAATTACTACTACAAAGGATATAAAAATTCAACATACAATAAGTGTTGTGGAATGAGTTCAAGTTGCCACGTACAATATGAAATTTATGTAACAGCAAAAGTTTGCAATTCACCGTAACTGATCTGGAAATTGTTCTACACGTTCTGATATTTAATTTTAATACAATCAACCGTGGACCATGTAAAATAAATAAATATGCAAGGGTTCATTCGGTGAAATGAAATATCGAGAAGGAAACGATGGCTTAGTAAGTCATTTGCGGTGTTGAGAGCGATATCCGTCACGTGATAATTATGTGCTTTCAAAATTTAAGCCAGAATTACGTGTAATAACGGCCGTCTGAACGGCAATCAAGTCGTCGTTTCTTAAAAAGTGAGGGAGCGCGCGTAAAGTGATCCGATTTCTTATTCAGCCATCTAAGTTGAAGTGACTTTATAGCCTCAGATATTGCCATAATGGATTTATGATAGCGGCGAGCCGTACAGATGCACGGTATACGTGCACGCGTTATTACTGCGTCGCGGGACGGAATGACATATAATGATTTTTCGATGAGAGACGCCTGGAACACCTTATTCATCTGTGAAATCGCTTTTTCATGTGCGTATAAGACAACCTTATTCTGTTCAGTGAAATACGTATGAATAATAGATTACCAATTGTTCCATACTTGACACATACAGTGTGTATCGGAAATCATGGTATAGCCGGTAACGGATGTCTCTTTGCAAAGAATATAAATATGATAATAAATAGAATAACAAGTTTTTTCACTCGATTTAGCAAGCGGACATTTTACGACTATTACTAAATATAATTGTATTATGGTTCTACCCGTTTTTTGAAATAATTTTAGGTGAATTCATAAGTAGCAGCTATTGCGCGCTTGATATAAAGTAAATGATACCACCCGGTTGTCAATATTCCGAATAAGTAGATACAACGAGCAATGGTCAGACAATGTAAATAAATCGTACGGAATAGCACGAAAACTCTGGTTTAAATAAATTACCGGGTTTACCGTTCATTTATTTCAGTCGAATATATTATGGATTAAATATAATTATCATGATATTGCTGTAAATCAAGTCTCGATGCCAAATGACAAAGGTCAGGATGATTTATTGGACATTTAAAGTTTCCTATTTTCTAACAGTTACAAATAATAAAATCGAAAATTATAATTTTTTTCCCAATCATGTTACATATCTAGTAAATACACACTAGTTTAAATATACAGGTTTTTTAAAGGATTGTTTAAAACTTTATCGTTTTACAGCACTCGTTAAATTATATAAAGAGAATTTGTTACACCCAATACCCTTATGAAATAATTTCAAAGATTATTTCATATATTGCTATGTAATGTATTTAGCTGTATATTTGACTATCTAGTTAGAAGGATAAAATTCACAATTTTTTCAGTAGGTATATCAATTCGTTAAGTCACAGAAAATATACTTCGTTTAGTCATCCTATTTCCGCCTAATTGAATTGCTAACCCTTTAAACTCGCTCGAAACTTTGTCTCAACTTAATGCATATTAAAAAAGTCGATAAGAGGATGGATATAATCCAGACTTACTAACTTATGAAAGTTTGTATATGTAAATTTCTAATATTGTCCATGTAAATTTTTTTATATGGTAGTAACTATTATTTCGATCATCACATGAAACGAATGTCTTCGAAACAGTTTGGACATAACGTCAAATCAAATTTATTTAAGGCAATTCAACCAATATTATTTGAATAATTGCTTCTTTGTTCCAAGTATCATGAACTACGAATTCTGTTTATTTAGCGAGCGACGTAGTTTATTGTTCGTAAACTCACTACAGGAGATATCAGGTTGGCCCGTGCAGCGAGCACAGTACTTTGTTAGTTAAAATGTGTGTTAAACAAAACAGCTAACTATGTTAACACAATTTAGTCAACTACGGCCCACACGAAATGGGATGTGGTCTATGTAGTCGTGGTAAATTTTAGTTTCCAAGCGAAAGATCGTTGCGAAAGTACCGCTTGAAAAGGAATTGTACGTAGAAAATAGTAGGAGATCTAATCAGGTTATTAATCGAAGTTCCCAAGTGAAGCTATAATTCGCAAAGAAATACTTGGAAAAAAGCATCAGCTTTACATGGTAACAAAGGTAGAGAAGGAAACGTGAAGATGAATTTAAAAATTTCAAGAAATTCTGATCCAATCACGAATCGAATGCTAGGACGAAATAAACATAAAATTTCTTTTAAAAATTGAAATTAAGTAGAATTATTAAATGAATAAATATATTTAATAAAGTACTAGAAAGAAGATACACGTGACAATTGTGTAAGGAGCGATATACGATATGATGCTGTCACTATATCTAAAGCGGTAACATTATCTGTAAAGAATGCTATATTATTCAGATCCGTCATATCATTCTGTCCTGAAGTCAGTCTGATAATACTGAGACAAGTTATTCATATATTACCAAATTTATTGCGGCGAGACTGTAGAAAGTTCAACAATCTATTTCCATTTCAGGTCAGATGATTGATATTAATTAAAGCTTCAATTCCTTGACCTCGTCATCGTCTGATTTAATACTGACAGTGTTCAATAACAGTTTCAGTACTGTAATCCTGCTTATTATTAACTAACATGAGTTTTATATACAGAAATTATCTTGGGACAAGGAGTATTTATACACATATGTACAGTAACTGTACATAAAATACATAAATAAATAAAATGTCGCCGTTCTAGTGTGAGATTTACAAAATGTGTGAAAATGCCATTAGTAATCAAATACACATGCGAGATTATTTAATTTAAAAAATTATGTCCAAGGATTAGGATGGGTTATACTACTTAAACAGTAAATTACACGGGATAGATCGTCGACCTACTTAATTGTATGAACGAAACAAAATCAAATGAATGAATCCAACTCATGAAACGATCGAAAAGCGCACCTTTCAAGTGAAATACTCCGACGTGTCAGAAGCATTATATTTTACGCGTACTTTGCCTGCATTTTCAACAATTAATAACTCGGAAACGAAGTCGTTATATAGAATATCCCGTATAAGAAACTAAAATAAAAATCACTTGCAGAGTCAATCACATCGTTCATGTTTTTAAATTATTGAACCTTATTTTCAGATGGAAATATTATCGAAAATTAACTCTCACATTAGTAATACTAATGTTAATACATTTGATCTACCCCAGTCGCGATTGTTCATTTTTAATCGAATAGTAACCGAAATTCTATGTGTCTCGGTCCAAAGGGGCTGTTTCTCGCAAGATTACATTCTGTCGGCGGTGATGTCCACGGAGAAACAACGACGGGTCGTTAACAAACTGAATAAACCGTGGGACCTCGATCTTCTGTCTGTTAATTTTGCAAAACCAACACGTAGCTGCGCTATTTCTGAGACGGTACTCACGTTCTCCTGCACTTTCGTCCCGAACATCCCGAATCTGTCGTTGCTCTCGCTCAAGTACTCCGTCCCGTTCTGCCAGGTAACGTTCGCTGCGGGCCTCGCGGCTCGTACCGTGCACTGCAGCAGAATCTTCGTTCCCTGCACGACGTGGCCCACCACCCCGTTTAAATCCATCTTCAGCGGTCGGACTGGAAAAGATGTCACGTCGTTGAAATATTTAAAAGCCCGCCGGAAGATGTTAACCTTGTAGGAAGAATTTAAAACGGTTAACATTGGACGTCACTCGATACGACAGAGGGTGAGTCACTTTATCAGGTCAGAGGTAACATGCAGTTTTGCTACCTTTTACTTTTATGTGACCGTACAATAAGCAACGATAATAGGGAAGACCCGTTCAGAACCGTAAGTTGGTTATGAGGTTCGTAATGGTTATGGAGTATCGTAAGTTGGGGTAAAAGCCAAGGAATAATCAATTTTGATTTTGCAGCTCTGAGAATTGTTAAATTAAGTTGATTTTTATACTTTGGGACAAAGTTACCCCAGCTTACGACACCTGAGTTAAACCGGTACCTAGTACTATTTTTAAAACGGGTTTCAATTTTACCACGTCGTTGCAACCATATATCGTCGTCGTTTGCATCTGTTTATCGACAAACGTTGATCGCTATACACGTGTGCTTACTAGGTTTATGATATTTCTGTGTTCTTGAGTGCTCTGATCTAATTTTAGTTCATTTTAAAGCTCCATAACTACTGACAGTCTTTGGTATGTACTTTTTGACATAAATTCTGCTATTTGTCGTGTATTGAAGTGTAAATAAAGTGTAAATAATCTGAGGGGGTTTTGAAGAATTGGATGAATTCCGTTGCCATAAATGCTAAGAGAGTATATTGGGCACGGCACTCGGTTTTATCCAGGCTATTGTATGGGCTATACAGTTTGGTGAAGAGCTTCTTTTAGCCCTCGGACAACGGTGCCTGGGTTCATTCCAGTTTACAGAAAGTGAAGGAAACGTACCGTTGTTTGTATTAGCATTTTATAAAGGAGTTCTTGAAGAAATACGTCGCGAAACACATCTCTGGACCTCAGAGCCACAGTGTATTAAGTCATACTTTTTAAACTTTAGAGCAGAGCAAATCAAAGCTGCAAAAACCTTGTAACTGTGAAAATATTTGGTAAGAATTCAACGAGAAACAATCGTCATCTTCGATTAAGTCTATCAACTATTGAATGAATTTAAGACAAGTCTCGATATCTAGAAATGGTGAACATTGTAACAAGTTTTCTATGTGATGGATTTTACACTGTTTGACTCGGAACAAGATATGGATATAATATCATTTTTTCACTATTATATTAAAAACTAAACGACTTTGAACTAAATAATACTTAACACCGGAAAGAGCGAAAAGTTTGATGATGGAAATATGTAAAATGTAATATTTTTTTAAAAGTGGACTTAAGACACTCTATCTCTGGGGTCCAGATCTAAAGACGGATGAGTAAGGGTCTATCTGGACCCAACTACCGTCGTTTATTTGAAGATTTTCTTATATAAAAACGTCTTCCTTAATTTATTAATGCCAGAGTTATGACACTTGGAAGAATAAAAATGTACTGTGTGTATTACATAAAGACCATAAAAATTGTATATTACACTGAAGATACTTTCGTTCAGATACTTTCATTACTGTAAGTCCATCTTTGCCAATTGTAACGAGAATCTAGACTTTTACGACTGCACACATTAATATTCAATTAATACAAAATAAGTTAAATGTACATACTAAATAAGAATAAATTACGTAAAAATTTGTAATTCGAAGTGATCTTACATTTTAATACAGATTTCGTCCATTATATACCCTGTTCGATATTGAAGTTTGAAGGGTCGTTTAAAAGCATTCAAAGGATTTTCATATTAAACTTGCAAGAAGTGCACAATAAAAGAAACGATACAATATCCACGATCAGAAGCAGCACTTCAAACGTCGAGAATATGAATATCTCACCTTTTACAACGATGAAATTCTACCTTTCACCATTCCACGTCCTACGAAACTTCTAAATAAAACTACAACCGACCGGAATCGTAATAATTCATCGGATCCTCGAGCAATTAAATATACCTTTAAACCGAACCAATTGACAGAAGAACAGGAAATCGTTCGGTAACACGTTACTCAGGAGAACGTCGATAAATGGGAGACAGTTAAAATTACATAGATCCCTCTGTCCAAACTTCCGGGCGTGTCTGGTAGGTCGTTTAAATTTTCAGAGGACACTACGACCCCAACGAAACCGCATAACGTCTCGTCCACCGAATCCATTTAAATTTCCCTTTAGGAACCGCCGCCGCCGCCGTGCGCAGATACGCGCGGAGTAGGGCAAAACCCTCCGAAGAAAATAAACGATAAGCCCGGCAAGGAAACGCATTATTCAGAAAATCCAATTATCGTGTTACGCGGACTTGACAGTAATGCAACCTTTACCCCTGGCGCTCTTTTTCATCTAACAGGAACGCGAGGCCGCAACTGATTCATGACACGTTCTCTATGCCACCGTGTAGATGCGCGAACGCTTCACGTATACACACAGACACGTACAGAAAGAGACAACGTCGGTCCCAGAATGGTATAGGCGATCTAATGCAATACCGAGACTGAGCCGCTGTCTGCATCTTGCATCTCTTATAAGAATAATATAAAACTGTATAAGCACGAAGGTGAGACAGCTGTATGGAGAGGGGAGGGGAGGGGGGTATTGAGAAGCTGCAGGGGGAGGTTGCATAAAGAGGGATGCTCGTCGATGGGGCGTTGCCGGGAAAATCAGAAAGTCAAGTTGCATCAAGGAATTCGAGGGAATCTTACCATCGCGGCCGGGGGATCAGCGTTCTGTATGCGAGACCGGTGGCGATTTGAGAAATGTTATTCCGAGAGGGAGGGAGAGAGTGGAGAATTACGGTTTCAGAATGCGACATTGAGTGATCGTGAGCTCGTTAAACCGTTTGTTTTTTTTTTTTGTATAGGTACATAAGAATTGCTCGGTTTATCCTGGAAGGTTCTGCACTGAATGTAAAACAAGAATTTTTTGTAAGGCATTGGTGATTTTTATTATGAATTATTTAAAGTAGATTGCTTTTGAAGAGATCGATTAAATATTATTAATTATATTTGATTGTATCGTATGGAATTGCCGTTTCATGGAAAGGCTTGTTTGTGAAGAAATAATTTTTATGTAGAACAGGTAAACAATCGGAATAGGAGTTCAATAATTAAAATCGGTCGCTCAGCACAGTAATGTTACTTCTGATCAGCACAACAAACAATGTAGATGATATTTATTTTGTTGATTACCAATTATTCGAAAATGTACTAAATATTCTTTATTCACTAAGAATATCGAAGTTTACTGTATACCTAAAGAGCGCCACGTTTATGAACAAATTACAAACTATAGATCCTCTCTCGTGGCTCGATCATTTCTATTTACATCTTTCTTGGGTACCAAGATTACGGGATTCAACAGCCACTCCACAAAACTTCCAGTAATCAAAGAAAATTTGGTGGGAATATGCTAGGATCAATGACAATTTGGGGCGGTTTACTCGTTGCGGAACGTCTACGTCACGAAAGTTGCGTGACGCAAGGGGAGCAAAAAGTGCTACGCAGGCAGCTTTCTTCTCATGGAAACACCCTGAGAAACCCATAAATTTACCAGTATGTAGGCTTACGACACGTCGAACGCCGTTGAGAGCGATACGACTGGGACATTTTTCAGACAACGTCCGTTGACAATTTATTTCCAACCGTACCCCAAGTCTCTGGAAGGAAACAAATGCGCACGATTTAAGGACATTCTCAAAATAACGGCATTGTTCCCCTTCGACTGCGTCATAAACCCAAGAACGTGGTCCTAACAGTTACTCTGATACTCCTCTTTCGAGATGACGGGGAGAGTGATAGCCTTTTGAATACTTGAAGTTTCATGATATATGTATAAGATTATGTATCTTTCATTTCGGCTTTGAGAAGCGGAAATAGTCACGAGCAGCCAAATGAAATAAATACGGTAGGCAACGAAGGTGTCTAACACTTTTTCTCGCGAAAAAAATTCTACACAATGCTGATTTGCCAAGTGAAGTAATTCAACCATCGCTTTTTTCATTACTTTTAAGCAGTACAGTTAGAATTGTCTAATGAAAAAACTCTGATGGATGATTTGTAATCAAAATCTCCAATGTCTTTTATGTAAAATTGTTGCTGAAAGTGTTTCTACATTTTTAGTTGACACTGTATATTCGTAAAAATTATTTCTTGTTTTTTTTTATATGGTCTTGAAATACTACTTGTCAATTGTATTCTATAACATGTAAATCTATCTGAATATTAAATTTTAGTTCTCTTTATACATATATGCTCTGATTGCTAAATAAGGTTGTAGAACTGTGATACCCTACTACCCCAAGGAGTTACAGTGATTCCTAGATGAGTGCGAGACGAGCGACGGCGTTATTCCCACCACTGGGGGGACCTGTCTGAAATCAATCAAAACAGAGTAAACAGAAGCTAAGCAGAGGCTCAGCTTCGGGTAAGCAAATTTATGAGGGGCTGAAAGCCTTTCCGCCTTGTCATGAACGTTTCGAAGCGGACCAGAGAACGTCGCATTCATTGAGACATTAATATGTTTATCTATTTACTCCTAGTCACTTATCAATAAACTATGGTTCTTTATACAAATTCAGATTTTTGTAGATTCATTTACCGAACTAAAATTGTTTCAGAAAATTGTTTCCTTCATTTTTCGGTTCAAAGTATGGTAAAATGTACACTAGTTTTCAAAATATATATTATTTTACTGGACTCTGTTTCGCGCACTCATATTCATGATAAATACATCAAATCCGTAATCCACTTACGTAGAATAGTATTACAATAAGATAACGGTGCAATATGATATGAATAGTGTAAACTAATTGACAATAATACTGTCCTGTTTATACAGCTAGATAGAAACACCGCACAGGCCATGTCGATGTGCTCGCACTTACGGTTCACTGAATACTAACTGCCTGATTCTCCCCCTCACCTAGTTCTACACTCCATTTTCACACGCATACCTGCCCACCATATTTTATTGCCCATCTATAAAATCATCAATGACGGGTATCTGCAAGGCCGTCCTCAAAATATATTGTTTAATGCAGTGAAATGCAATTTATTGTACTATAATTGTATTGTTTTTGTGGTTCCTTGGCTAAAATTATTATTATTATCCAGAAGCTACTAAAGGACAGTTGATTGTGGTTTTCTATAATCAACTAACCTTTAGTGTAGATTCTGTTATTTATTTCACAATTAATTTCATACTATTGACATTACTACAAATTTGATCAATAATTTCTTCATTAAACACATGAAAGATAATCTAAGAGAAAAGCTGAAGAATCCAAAATTCATAATAGTAAGTTAATAAATGCTCAGCCAACGTAGATTCGTGACTAAATTTCTAAAAGAAAGTATGAAGTATATGAACACAGAATAAAACATGTAGGAACTGTATAATTAATCTTTAACGTTTTAACTGAATTAAAATTAACCTTTAAGAGATGAACATTTTTTACAAATTATTGAACAGAAAGTGCTTGAAAATAATTTTGCATTATTACTTTAATTGTATTGTTTTCGTAGTTGTTGGGCTAATATTATTATTATTATCCATGAGTTATTAAAGTTCAGTTGATTGCAATTTTCTTTGTTACATAGAAAATATTTCGCGTTCTTCTGCCACGATAGAGATCATTTGAGATGTTACATACATTGGATCATCGGACAAATTGAAATTTGATAGGTACGGGTGTCCAATAAACGAATCAATCGATTCTCAAATAGGTTTTATTTCCCCATTGGATATTGGTCACGTTTTCGGTGTGCCCTTCTCTTTTTTCATCGAAACGATTAAACTTCCTGCCCCTTTTCTGTTTGCATTTTATCCGTCCAGGATTTGCTCCAATCTGACTATATCTCAATCGATGTAATTTCGATCGAACAGTTTTAGACACTTACATAGTTCGTTTTAAAATAAATTTTGCTCAAATATACATTATGTACAGATTATAACTTAAATTATTAACAATGCAATACAATTGCGATTAAGAGAGCTACTTTTATTGCCGTATAATAATACAAGTTTGGCAATTCTGTTTTCGGGCATTATTCCTATATTTATGGATAATTCGTATTTTACTTGGGTTTACCGAAAGTCATAAACTAAACTGTATAGCCATACCGAAAGACTGTTTGCACGAGTATTCGATTGGGAATCCCTTGGCATTCGACCATCAGGGATTACGTCACATAGCTCTGGTAATTTTAGTTTCCCATTACTTTTTCAGGAATAATGTTTAGCGACACCGTTTATGGGAAGTTCGTTCAAAGCGTAGATAATTCACGTTATCGGATCGAGCAATAAAACAAAAACAAATCCAGTTGTGTTACAACTCTTTGTAAAAAAAATATTGTACTGTTGAACTCGTTTCTATCGTTGCAGAATTTGTAAATGTATGCATAAATCCATTAAAAATAGTATTAATTTCACATTTGTCACGTTTTTCTATATTAATTAATATTTATTATTCCGTTTAATTTTTCTATTTAATATTCTCCTTTTTTTATCTATTTATTACAAATTCCATGTACACTGCCGTTCCGAAGTATTAGGACATCTGGTCTGTATAAAGAAAATGAATTGTTTCGTGAAAATTTATACATTCCGAGCCACTTTTATTAGTTTATAATAACATATGCGTTATTCGAGCTTTAATAACCCCTAAAAAATATTTCTTTCAGACTTTCAATAATTTTCCAATGTTTTATTATATTCATTTCATATATGGTTATTGTCTTAATATTTACGAACGGGAGTGTATGTTAGAAGATAATAGATCAATAAATAATCCACAACATTTTTTTCATCATAGACACAATATAATGACGTGGACGCGATATTGAAGGAATAAATGTTACACGAACATGGTCATATGAAATTTTTCAGTCTGGTGCTTTCAGCGTTGTCGACGCCTGGCGAGTACTAAAATTCCTAAGTGTTAGTGCACGTCCATGTTCGTTCGCTATCACTAGATACCGTAAAATCACACGGGGATTTCGGAAACCTGTCATAAAGTTCACAAGCGAAAGCTTTCGTTTGTTGTGTGTCGGCCGGCAGGAAATGAAGAGAGGACGTCCCAGATGGGAAGTTCGACTTCTGTCATCTCCGCTGTCGGTGTAATTGAACTGCAACCGAAAACGCGGGGCAATTTGAGGATCGTGTTGCAGCCGATTGCTATAAACATAGACCGGCCAGTAATAAAGATGCCTTGGTGAAAATAAGTTGTATTTCCTTCGAAATTCGAATCCTACCTGCATAGGCGGAAATTTACTGGTACAAACGAATTTACACACTTCCTATTTTACAAAGTCAAATTCTATTTTGCAAGTAAAATTTGTTGTACCGGCTAGTGATAAAGATCCCTTGGTGAAAATAAGTTGTATTTCCTTCGAAATTCGAATCCTACCTGCATAGGCGGAAATTTATTGGTACAAACGAATTTACACACTTCCTATTTTACAAAGTCAAATTCTATTTTGCAAGTAAAATTTGTTGTACTTTCAAAAATTACATACCACTGTGGAATATGAAATAGCGAGGAAAAGAATTATTGAGAATGTCTCTGGAAGTTTCTTATACAGACACAAGATTAGAAATTTCAAATGCAATGTTTCATTAAGAGTTTTTGTAAAATCTTTGTTAATCATTGTTCAATTTCTTACTGCATTCTATTTTACATGTTCGTATGTACCGTGCCATATGCTACCTAGTAATAAATAATCATCTCCAGAGAAACCGAATTGGAAAATTCATGATACGATATAGTTTACTTTTCATCGAAGTTTCATTTGAAAGAATTCAGTTTCGTTTCATATGAAAGGTATATTATCGATTTACTATTAAGAGCAGCATTATCCT
The DNA here is from genome assembly GCF_001272555.1 of Dufourea novaeangliae. Classification (NCBI taxonomy): domain Eukaryota; kingdom Metazoa; phylum Arthropoda; class Insecta; order Hymenoptera; family Halictidae; genus Dufourea; species Dufourea novaeangliae. Next base: position 1,598,478 of record NW_015374156.1, on the reverse strand, counting down.
GCTTCTGGTTTTATCATGTATTTTTACCTTCGCTGCATAAAAAAGACTTTATTCAAGGAACACAGAAAACAGTTTCTAAACCTACTTTTACTATCATTATTCATTATTATGTAAATGAGGTACTCTTTATATGGCAAGTAACACTAGATTGCGGATATTAATGTAAATATAGATTTTAAGTGGGTAACTTATAAAGAGAAGAACTACCAAACAATCTCTTATATCACAAAGAATTCTCTTTATTCTATTTCCTGCATTTTCATAAAAATTCAACTAGGTATACCGAGTTTCAGATAATCGTGTATATTATACTGTTTCACATTTATAACTCACCTACAAATCACCATTTATTTCTGATTAACAGTGTTTAGGAGTAATTTGTCGAAAAATTGTAGCACATAATCCTGCGATCTACTACGATTATACATGTTTAGTGGGATATTTTCTTGTTAGTTGGAATAATTCAAAATTTGTAGGTGCGGTATAAATATGAAACAATCTACACTACCGCTCATAAGTACATACTACTAGCACAGCTGGTCTGTATGAGGAAAATGTTATTTTATTCTTAATTATATATTTGAATGAAATGAAAGTTATATATTTTAGGCCACATTTATTACTCCATAGTAACATAAACGTTGTCCATCGAGCTTCAGTATCCCCTAAACAATATTTCTTTCAGACTTTCAGTAATGTAATGCACTGTAACATTACTTCATATTCGATAAGTGTCCCAATATTTACAAGTAGTACTGTACGTGGATTTGTAAACGTAGATCTGTAAAATTGGTTTCAAAGCTTACTGTCCAATTCAAGGTCTCAATAAAAGAATCTTTTTCATTAGATATTATCATCAATGATGCGGAGTTTTATACAAAATGAAAGTTTCTAAAGTAATTAGAAGTTCTAAGTAGTATCTTGGGTTCAGAATAAAATAAAAAACTCGTTGATTCCAATGAAAGTTTTGTTCATTATACTATTTCACAGAGCCCTGTAGGCAATAAATGCTTAAAATCCGCAGTCTAACTATAACAAAATTGTCTTCATCCCTTCACCATACACAATTTATAGCATCAAATAATACATTCACACGTCACCAAGCCAATGATCGAACCTATTCACCTATCCCTTTTCACCATCCCACAAGCTCAATTTCCGGCCAACCTGCACGAATGCTCATCGTAGCTCTCAATGTCGCTCCTTCTACCGTGGAAACATTAAAAAGTTTACGCGCGAGAATCCCTCGACCCCATCGTCCGAGTTGCGAATGAACCAAAAACTTTCTCTTCCCCCGTTTTTGATCCCACTCCCCAACACTCTCACCTATCGGGGGACACAGAGCTGGTACAGTGAAGAAACTTTTCCCTCGAGAGGATTACACGAGAGATAATTTTCGAGCGAAACCAGCGAGCGGGCAATCAACGAAACGACGCGGGGAAGAACGTGAAAAGAAAGGCTGTCGATTCGGAATAGGGAATCTAATATCGGGGATTGCATTTGCCTTGAACCGCGTCGTGTTCGTCTCATCCGCTGTACGCGGTTCCTGGTTCACGATGAGGGGGGCAGGTGAAGAAGGAAGAAAAAATGACAAGTATCCATTCTTTCCTTTTCTACCGTTCTTATTTTTAACGACGCCCGACCGCCGCTTTCGAGACGAGTACCTCCCTCCAACCGACGCTTTACCCGCCGGAACTTGCGAGCTCGCCCGTACAATCGCTCGTTGGGAAAACGGTTTATCGACTTTGGCTCGTGCGGTTTCGAAGAATAATAGGGAAATTTTTCGACGGAGGTAATAGGATTTCCACGGGATAATTGAAGAAAGCGAAAGTACTTTCGTAAAAAGGGAGTTAAAAGTGCTTTTCACGCGATTCTCCTCCATCGCCTCTTCTGTAACTCTCTATCCGCTTCCCATCCCCCCACCCATTCACCCACTCCGTCAATTAGGGTCTTTAGAGACGTGTTTGAAACGTACCTTAAACCCCATTGCTGATAATTGATACCTTTGGTTTCCCGCGTTATCGTTCGATTTTTTAAATTTTATCAAAGATTTCCTCTGTGATAATGCTACTATATTCCTCCGGTTGAAATCAATACATTATTAAATTGACTCTCTTACGCTGACTTATCAGTGATCGTTAATTCCCATTAGCCTCCGGATTTGGTCCCGATTTCCTTCGAACGGACGAAAAAACCATAGAATTCCCGCATAAATGAATTATTCAACTGCACACGGATTTCATTTTCGCGACTCAACCTCCGTCGACCTTGTTTTTCCTCTTACATCATCTACAATTCATCGAACTGTTTGTTTTTTTAAATCAATTACCAAACAGAGATTTATCGAAGGGGAAATTTTTCATACTCGTTTGCGGGGGAAAGGCTACTGGGAGAGGCAGCAGGTCGGCCAAAACGGATCTCCCCAGCCAGAGAACAGAGTTTTTAAGTCTGAAATCGGTGTAGATGCGATTTCCAGGTACCTGTTTGTCCGTAAGAAAGCGGGTGTGTCTGCAAACTCTGCCCGGGGTTGCCTTTCAGCCGGCTTTTTCTTTCTTTTCCCTTTTTTTTTCGCCCCTTCCGACAGCCTCCGAGGGCTGACTTTTGACAGCAGCTGCGCCAGCCGCGAGACTTTCGCAGATACGTTGCGGCTACTCGCGACGATTCAACTTTAAATCTCAGGCAAGTCGTTAAAAGCGGCTTATTTAATCGATTTATTCGCCCAGGCCCTCCTTCCTCTGATATCGGGAAAGAACGAAGTTTCCGTACCGAAGAACCTTCGTATACTCTATCAGGTTCCATGGAACATTTTGGCTCTCATTCGTTTCACCCTGAACCTCATTCATTTCTGTAGAGATAGAAAATCGCTTTTTCGTCTTGTTAAATTTTGATGGTTGGAAGCCCCGGATGTTGCTATGAAAACGCAAATTATTCAAATTGATCTACGGCGACCTGTGAATTTCCGTTTCCTGTGTTTGATTTATCCGTTTTAAATGAAAAGAAGAATTATTTCACCGTCGAATATTATGTAATCCTTTATTAAAAGGTTTATAACAATTGCTTCAGGTGTCCACGATATCCGATTATCGGTTGAAATTATTCTGAGCTGGCGTGTTCACGCCACCCCTCCAAGGAAGTATCGCAAAAAGCAGTCGTTGTCGATGCGTTAGCGGGTCCCGGTAATAGCGGCGGATCCTTCCATTGTATTCCGGATAAAAATAGTCATTATTTCACCGCGATTAAAGCCATAGAACGGATCGCAGGCAATTCAGTCGTGCACTGCTTAGTAATCTTGAGTAATTTATAGGCTATCGTGGTTTTAAATGTAGCCAGGCGATGAGTGGCCCGCGAAAACTGTCGAGCGATTGTATGGAAACATCGTATTACGACGGTGCATTTAATAACACTAACAGGTAATAACTAAATTTACTGGAAATGCCTTTCAACGCTTGTCCTGGTGAAACTAAAATCTGACACATACAGGGTGAACCACGAATCGTGATCAGTAGAGATTACTCTGTCATTAGCAGTCCAATCGGAAATGTTTTTATCAGGTATAGCATGGTTTCAAGAGAGCTTTAACGTGATTATTTTGTTTTCATGATTTTTCAAGGTCACCTTCAATTTTTTGCAAATACACCTATAATCTTTTTACGCCTAACACATGTTATGTTATGATACTTACCGAATTCGTCTTGAAATCCTCTAACAGATAGGTGCCCTGGTGGGGGACACCCACAAACTTGCAGGTTTTTCCGCCATCGTGGATTCAGAAATGTGCCGGAAAAATTTGGGAATTCATGGGACATTTAGTGGCGCTCCCACCACTTTGGTGGTGGAAATTGGAACTAATTCTACAGCTTTTAAGCAGCGCCATCTGGTGGCGTCTTTACGAACTATCGAAGAAGTTCTGGAATTAGTTCCAATTTTCGCCACCAAAGTGGTGTGCCCGCATGCTGCACGTTGTTGCCCGTTAGTGAGTTTGGCGGGCCCCGCCCATCACTGTTTTAGATTATAATTTATGCTTCTAAATGAAACGTCTGAACTTTTTTGTCCAGCTAAATATAGTTAAAAATTCACAAAATTATACAGTGTACTCTACTCGTTTCAAGGAACTATCTGACATAAAAAAAATAATATTTCTTGATGACAACGTTTAGGGATGATGACAGCTAAAGGTGTTTTTGAACGTCAGACTAATACACCTATAATAAACCAACCGAATGGTTTCTGTAATATTCCGTATACCATTTAATATGCAGAGTTCAGTTATGAAATTTACACGTGTAAAACAACAGTGATAAATCGAAATGAAATATCCCTCAAAAAGATACGTTAAATTGCAATATCCACAACCTCGTTAAATAAACTTCAAGTGAAACAAATATTATTATATAACGTTAATTACGGTCAGTGTATAATTTAATTAGCCAGAATTATGAAACAAAAATACGTACTCCTTTTTTAAAGAAGGTACCCGGGACGGCATCATTAGAGGTTTGCTCGAGAATAAATAAATGATTATTAACGTTATACTGGGCATTGGTATATGCTCCGTACACACATTCGAATTGGAAACTGTTTACTGGTAAAATAATAATTACAGAACGGGATTTGTAAATTTGCTACAAAAGCAGATTCAATTACAATTCTATCGGTTTAATTTGCAAAGCGTCACAAGAAGTTATTGATCTCCTATCCATGCACAGGAATATATATTCCATTCTGTTTGGTATCGTATTAATGAACTGAAATGTTAATTACAGTAAATTTTTGTATTAAACCAAATTGTATTATCATTATAATTATGGTGTAATATTGTACTATTAATAGTGTACTGTTGAGAAGCATTTTAGAACCCTGTAAGTTCATAAAAAAAATTATTTCAGTAGACAGTGATGTACTGTCATGTAATGACTTATTTAAGCATTTTAATTATTTTTATATGAAATAGTTACCTATATTACCTACTATCGAAGTGAAAGTCCTTGACAGCAATGTCTATCAATACGACCTACTTCAGAAATTACTAGATTATGTACTTGTCAATGCAATATTATCTTCTGTAATATGATTTCGTAACAGAGAAATAAAAATATTTCATACTATTTAAAATTTTAAGTTCACACGCGAAATATATAAAATTTAGTAATTTTTTTAGGTATAGATTACATGAAAATGTTTTTTTTTCGAGCTCGATATTTAGCTCACGTACCTAATTTCTCAAAATTTTACGTCGAAAAAATATCTTCACGTAATATGCGAGAAATTTTCGTGCTTGTAGAGTTCAAAGGCACGACTTGTTTGCTTTTAAAGCGACCGTGCATCTATCAGTGTAATTTATACACAGCAAATACGCCAGAATCCGTATGTGCTTTCGGAAGATTAAGTATTTACTCATTAAATCTTGAGATGAAGACTGTCACTAAGGCTGTTTCTCTGCTCACGAACGCAAATTGTACTGAGCACATAATTTGGACTCGTACCTGGTGGTTCGGAAATATTCGTTGAAGTTTATTTTCCTTTATATCTTCGAATTTTCAATTTATTATATAATTCCAGAGAATGATGAAAAATATTATTGATAGAAATATAGTCAAAAATAACTTTTTCTAAAATATTGTTCAATAAATGTTTCCAGATATTTCATCTGTTTGGAACAAGGTATTTATTGTGTAGAACCATATAGTGTATATTTTGTCTCAGGTGGAGAAAATTTATGTTTCCGGTAAAAACTGTATAATCTACATCTGCGGGAACTACAAAATGAATGGAAATAAATTGATAATAGTGATTAGAGTATGTAATAGATGTACACTGATTCCAAAATCTTTTATAATTAAGACAAATGTAGAAAATAATGATTAATGAGTAGATGTAACACTCATAAATATTCAAATGTTACGATATTGCATACTTTTTTATTAATATTTTGGCGTTACTTGTTAGTGATAAATATTATATATTACATTACACTGCAAAAGAACACAAATTTTATTATAACTTGCACTTAATTCCATTAATTTGTATTAATAAAATTATACAAACAAGAATTATTTATTTAAGTACCCTTAAGTATTATTAGCATATAGATATTTCAAAATAAATATAAAAGTAATAAATTATTAGTACATTTTATAATGCAGATGAATTTTCTCTGATTTTTTATATTATTTACCTATACAATGGATACGGTTTCCTTGCATTTTTTTCAAGAAATAATATGAGAAATAAATGTGCAAGTAATTTTCTAAATTTTCTAGCAAATATATCTAGTAAAACTTTAGAACATATCGTCGCCCGAGATTTTAACTGTTCCATTTTTAAAAAAAGATGTAGTTAATCAATCTACATGCGTCTAATTGGTCCAAAGAATACAAATTCACCATAGTATGAAGAAAACTCAACCTAAAAAAAACTAAATATTCTTTTAACTCTTAATTTCCAAATTTGAAAAGCTTTTTTTCTTAATGGTTGTATCTCTAAATACTAACAACAATTAAAAATTTATGTTCATAATAAGTTAAAATTTTGTTCAATATTGTAATAAATAACTATTCAGTAGATAATATTATAGTGTGTTTGATTATTTCGCTACTTTCCTGCTTCAATAATATTAAACTTCGTAAACTTTAAACTGAGTTTTGTCAGTTTTGAAACTAGTCGAGATAGAACAATTAAGAACTAGAGCGACGATATACTCAAGAGAGAATACGATGTATGAGATATTCTCTTAAAAATTCGAAATTTTGCCTTTGAAATTCTGGAATATCTTACATATTTTATCTAAAACAGTTAATCCTCATCAAATACATTATCATACTTCTAATTGATTTATTTAATTTTCCAAGTGTTTCCCTGAGATCCACCTGTCGTATCCTTTTCCGTATCAATTTGACAACGATATCACGAATTTCACAGACCAAGTAAAGTATCATTATTACAATTTGACGCGAGACCCGCGAGGAACTAAAAGGCGAGGAAAATGGGAAGACAGGCTTTTCACATCCAAGAACGTAACTTTAACTCTTAATCTACTTGGTTGTTACGGTCGACGAGAACAGTTTTGTCTTTTTCTCTTTCGTCCTCTGGTCATATATAACTCCGAGAAGTTTTCTTCGGCGAGAGGGATGCGTGAGAAACGCGCGGGAAACTTTTTGATCCTCCAACGAAACTCTGACCAGTTATTTATCCCCCATTACGACAGCTTTGCTCGTGATACGTTCCGCGCGGTCAGTGAAACGCCTCTTCGAATCTGCCTTACATACACGATGTACGATAAATTATCAAGCAGCAGAATATTTTTCATAAGTTCATACGAAAAGGGTTCTTTAACGTTATAATTAGTATAAAAGTTACATAATTTCCTATTTTACCATTTATTCAATAAAATCACCACATAAAGAAAAGAATTTTTGTTTTCACCGCAGCATTTATAAATTACTTCATAAAATGTAATTTCTCATAAAGTTCCACAATATGTTGCTATAATTTTCACAATACCGTAGATGGGAGAAACTTGACATAATTCTGTGCAATACTATACTATGTATAATATGCTCAGTTAATTACACAATTCACGTGGTGTACTCAAAACTATTAATATTCTACTTACATTGCGTGATATTGTTTATCGACAATTCTAATCGATATCACGGGCCGCCATGTACTCGATAATTCCACGCAGTAGTTACGGTTTGATATAGATCAGGCATTTCGCGCGATACTGTACATAGCACGATGATCCTTACTTAATACTAGGACTATGATCCGTATTGTCCGGCCGTGTACTATGTAGGTACTTGATATGATGTAATGTATTGCTGTGGCGTTATCATGTCTTTTACCGAAATTAAAGATCTGTATCTTCAACTCAAATTTACAACGATCACTATCCTGGATAACAGCGTATTGCTGCGTCTGGTTGAATTTCGAATTTATTCGCAGTTAGATCATTTCGCAGATCGTCCGACGTTCGTGCAACAGTGATCTGACAACGGAAATCTTTACATACCAGTGTAAAATTATCACGAAAAATATATGTTTACACATACAAGTCTGAAATGCAACGAAAATAATGTTGGAAGTAATAGGAAGTTTAAACGCTATTTTACATGATAATTGGACCGTTCAAAGATTACTCGTTATCAGGTCGAAAATTATCATGAAAATATTATTGAATATATGAATCTTTTTTCGAAAATAGGTTCAAAGTGTAGATAAAAGTAGAAAAGAGTGGGGGAAAAGCAACTCTTATGAAATATAATATTGACGTAACGTCATAATAGGATCTCCTTCTGTTAATCGTACTTTAAACTAAAATTGTTTTTCGTAGCAATGTTTCATAATTTATGTAAACATTTCTTTTTACGTAAAAATTCTGGCGGTTTTAAATTAATTCCTCTTTTTCTAAGTATCAATAAAAAAACAAAAAAGTTTAATATTCAAGTGTTTACTGCCAAAGTATACTTATTATTAGTTTTATACGCAAACGTTGATAATGTAAAATGATGTGAATTGAAACTACAATGGAACTAGTCGTTCTCGAGCCTCTAGTCACATATTTGAGTGACGTTTCTGCAGTGACATTTTTATTCTACTATGGTAAAGAACTTTCTTGTCAAGAAACTTGAAATATCTCATAAAATAGTCCATCCACGAACGTATTTCTCCAGTACTCTTGTACGCAAGAAAAATCGGTACACAAAAAAATTGTCCTACACATTTGAAGAAAAAGCACAATTATAATGAAACGTCTATTGAACTTTTACTTCAAACATTTTGATGTATTTTTAGTGAAACTTTATTACAAATTTAAGTGATTAGAAAAATACTTTTAAAAAATAATAAAAAATAAAATGAACGCATGTAGTAAGGAAAACTATTATATTCCGAGATATTTCATTTTCGATTTGTAGTTTATATATTTTATAGAAATAACATAATAATAAAATGACAGTTTTATTTACCAAGGTTCACATTTCAACCATGGATTTTTTTGAGTAATTAATATTTTTTCCCGTCTGACTATGGAATGATAGTTTGCTTCCTATCGAGACTATAATTTTTAAAAGCTTAGATCCGTGATCTGTTGTACACTGTTGGAAGGTTTGCAACATTTTTCCGGTGTTTCGTGTCATAAATTTGGCCGACTGCTTGCAATCTCGGGGAACGAAACAATAAATAAACGAACATGGGTGTCAGACAGTCAAGTCTGCGAACTTTATGCATTTGTAACATATATGACTGCTGTATGCAACACAATAAAAGGGACACAGAAACATTAATCACATTTGACGAGGTTTTTACTTCGTACTTAAACCACCGAAACAATTAATGAAACAAATCTGTTTATGATTAACTTGTTTTCTGAAATTGATCTCCAAAAATGTGAATTTGCATTGTAAAAAATTATGTTACAGAACAACGGTGATTCATAATTCAGGTATCGTGTTAACTTCACTTTATTTTTGTTAAAGAACACGAGTGATTTTGTGAGATGAATGACGTGGAATTCTAATAAGCGAGGCGGAACCGAAGGAAACGTGGATCGAACGGGATTAAATCAAGTAGCAGAAAACTGACCGGAATAAATTAGAGAAAATCAGATTAAAGAAAAGCTGTTTGCAGAGAATTCATTAAAAGGGTGCGTGACTTTCGAGACTCCCGTTGTTTGAAAAGTCTTCCACGTCGAAGCGAATTTCTGGCGTTTAATCGGGACGCGAGCGAATGGGGAACGAGAAAAAATCGTGTATTCCAAGGTGAGTAGAGACGAAGAAGCTGCGGATCACGCACGCGAGGATTTTAACGAGTTCCCCTTTTAACAAACGATGCGGAAAGGGATTTTTTTAATGTCAAGACCGAAATGATTAATGACCGTGACTAGGCAAGGTCATAATTTACTAGCGGCCAATTCTCTTTAACTTTGTTCGTAATTCATAGATCATGCTTAACTTCCAAACTTTCGACAGAAATTGATCACGAGCTGGATCTTCCTGTATCGTTGTGTCTGAAAACATTAATCTTCAGCCCAACCCTTTATCGTTACCAGATAGGAAAACGAAAATTATACTTTAATATTCGGTTTCACGCGACTGTGTACACTTTCAAATAATATCAACTTTCTACGGTGTTGTATGGAAAATTTGATAAGATGAAGTATGGGTCATTCCACGCCAAGCGGATCACTTTTGTACACGATGTCTGGGTTTCTGCTTAAATTGTAATATGTTATACTTTATGTGAAATTAGGGGGGGGGGGGGATTAAGTCATGATTTTGTTGGTTTCGGAATTGTTTAAAAAATACAGATTCTCAAAGTTGGTAGTTTTGACCGATTTTTACGAAAACTACCACCACAAAAGAATTTTTATCTCAGAAACCATTAAAGATAAGAACTTGATTCTTTTTTCCTTTTGATCGTAAAAAGTTGTTCTGTGTAATGAATTTTTTGTTTTGTATGTAAAGTTATTTTTGTGATGCAAAAATATTAAAAATGTTTAAAATATATGACCCCCCTCTACTTTCATATGAAGTATAACATATTACAATTTGAGCAAAATCCCAGACACCGTGTACAAAAGTGATCCGCCTGGTGTGGAATGATCCGTATTTCAGGGACTTAAACCGGTATGATTTTGATACCGGTATTATGCCATCAAAGCTATACCGAAACCGATGTATTACCGAAAACCGAAATAAATATCGGTATTTTTTCGATTTCTACAAGGGTAGGGCTTATATAGGGTTATATAGGGCGAAGATACAACCGAAAATACCGATATTTTACGTTTCGGTAGAAGTCCCTGACCCGTATGTGAAGAAAATGGACACATAAATTGCCGTTGGAAATATTGAATGAAAAATTCAACGATATTTTAAATATGTGACCGCTTTTTTTATTTTCGCAATGGACGATTTGTCTCAGTAAGTAGCCGTACTGTACGACAGAATACATTTGTTTCTGCAAATGTATTACATAGGAACAATGTAAACAGTTACGATCCCACTGGTACGTAGTCTGATCCCCTCTCTACCTGCATGCGAAAGGTAAACATTGTCAATTGTTTCAGTCAGTGTGCACGTTGTAAAGTCGTGTTTGAGTTCTGCGATACGAAATCTATGTTTGCGTTATGATAGTGCTTCCGCATATTCAACCATTCCAGTGAAAGAGTTTTTAAATTCAAAATCGATCACAATGTAGAAGCCATACCCCCACCCCTCCCCCGCCCAGGGATTCGTCTGCTTTGTCTCATAGTGACTATTTCTTTTTCGTCGAGTAAAAGGACTTGCAAACGGAATGCATTTACAATCAATTTCTGAAATTCACAGTAATATAATGAATGTATTGAAACAGATAGGGGAAATTATCCTAGGCCCGAACGGTACCTAGAATCGGACATTAATTATATGTTCGAGAATTAAAACGCGAAAGAGTTAAAGAACAGGAAGGTAGAAGGGTAACTTGGGAAATAAATTCAAAAAGATGAAAAATACGAACAATGAAATTGTGTGTGCAATTTTCTTAGAGAGGAATGATGAGATATGACGAGTACATTAAATATATAATATCAACTATATTAATGCTGCCCTGCGTTAGGTTACTTATGTTTGTTATGTCCGGTACTAGATGCTATTCAATGTTCCTTTATAATCACATACCAAAGTTTAATGTTAATTTAATTTGAATGTTATGATAATGTAGGTTATTTTCTTCCTCTGCGTTGATTTCTATTGTTGTTAACATGTAATTAATGCAGAATAAAAAGAGAAGAAAATAATATTTTCTTATTTATCTAAACTACAGGAACTCCCCCTACCAGAAAGTGAGTACCAAAACTATTAGAACCAACGAATATGATTTTTAGTCGTCTACTTTATCGGAGATGGTCTCACATCTGTTCAATTTTCAAAATAAAATTTTTAAATGAATCATTCCCAAAACTTCATTATCACACATCATAAGAAATAATTAATATGGGACTTGAAACAATCAAAGAAACAACGAATCATCTACACTTGACCTAGGCTCAATCATCTACATCTTTCGACCCTCTATCGTAAACTTACCCCCTCAACCCTCTTAAATGAATTATTCTCAAAACTTTATAGTAACAGCTCGTACGAAATAATCGATATCGAGCTTGAAACAATCAAAGGAACAACGAATCATTTACATCTTTCGACCCTCTTTCGTAAACTTACCCCCTCAACCCTCTTAAATGAATCATTCCCAAAACTTCATTATCACACATCATAAGAAATAATTAATATGGGACTTGAAACAATCAAAGAAACAACGAATCATCTACACTTGACCCTCTATCGTAAACTTACCCCCTCAACCCTCTTAAATGAATTATTCTCAAAACTTTATTGTCACAGCTCGTACGAAATAATCGTTATCGGGCTCGAAACAATCAACAGAGCAACGCATCATCTACATCGTTCGACCCTCTTTCGTAAACTTACCCCCTCAACCCTTTTAAATAAATTATTATCAAAACTTTATTGTCACAGCTCGTACGAAATAATCGATATCGGGCTCGAAACAATCAACGGAGCAGCGAATCATCTACATCTTTCGACCCTTTTTCGTAAACTTACCCCCTCAACCCTCTTAAATGAATCATTCCCAAAACTTCATTATCACACATCATAAGAAATAATTAATATTGGGCTTGAAACAATCAAAGAAACATCGAATCATCTACATCTTTCGACCCTCTTTCATAAACTTATCCTCTCAACCCCGAGAAGCCTCGACCAGCCTCTCACAGATAATGGTTACCCGGAGCAGAGGGAAAACTTGGTCGAGATTATTTTACTCTTTTCTGTCGATCGAAACGCCGATAAAGAAGCGCTTATCGTCTCGAGTGATTCACTTTCCGTGGGACATCGGGTGACTGGATGGTGGGGCTGCGCGACGGCTAGGGGGTGGTACGGTATATGGAGATTGCATGCATACACCAATACACTTACCGTGAACATCCAGCTTGATGTCGACGGTGAGGGGTTCAACGAGGGCTGTACTGTTGACTTTACACGTGAAAGTTGCACCGAGCTCCTCGCGCGTGATTTGCATCTGCAGCAGGCTGCTGCCGGTGCCTGTCCCGTTCGCAGCGATCGTCGTCGAGCTGGTTGCTGAAACACACCCGTGTCGACGTGTTTAGATGTGTTTTTAGATCGAGTTTGGAGATGGGGAACGTGCCATGGGTTGATCGCTCGGAGGAAATTCGACGCGATTTTTGGCGGACAGACGGGGTGGTACGTCGGACGTGTTTAGATCTGACACATACGGAAATTTGTGTACGTGCATGGTGGCGTGCAATTAGCGGCGTTGAAAAGAAGTTGCGTGGTAGAATAAATTGAAAATACCCAGTCAAGTTTTTTTCTTATTGGTCCTTGTTAGCGAGAAAATTACTATACGATAGATCATTTAATACGCGTATACCTGTTATTGTCTGTTTATTACTTGGCAGTTTTACTTCTGCAATTTTTATAAATAATTGTAGTGGTGTTTCACGGTAATTGTGAATATGTGAATAAATGGTTGGGAAGTAATTTAATCGGTGAGAAACATAATACTGTATGACTAGAAGCATTTATAAAAATTACAAAAGATATTGTAATATATTTGTCATGCGTGTTTTACGAGTATTAAAATTCGATTTTCATGAAAAGAGATCGTCATGTAAGGAAATTTTAATACACTTTTCAATTTGTCGTTCAATACGACTTCAGACACGCCATACTACGTTTGTTTCTATTTTCACCACAATACGTAAGAACTGAAAACTTTAGGGTAGTTTTATATGCATCGAGTTGATATTAAACAGTAGCTTTCAGAAAGTGTTGTGTTATCTGTTAGTGGTGTTTGAAAATATAAAAATGAGTACGAGATATATTAACAACAATTCGGAAGTTTCAGTGCAAAATAGAAGAATGATACCGTTGTTATTTCGAAATCTTACCTTCCAACATCTGATCATCTTTGAACCATTCGACAGATGGCACTGGCTTCCCTTCGCCGCTCTCGCAGTACAGGGAAACCATCGAGCCTTCGTTGATAGGTCCTAAAGTAGTGCCGGTGCTTAACGTGTTCTTCGTATTCTCGTCGATGACTCGTATGAAGTCAGGTTGCACTGAAACATAAAGGACGCGGTTGAATCGAAAGTCGGTCAATTACGCAGCTAAAAAGTGGCTTCGATTCATCTCACTATTATTGCTTCTATTCAGCAAATACGGTCGCTTACGCTGCAGTCTTTGCGTTTCGACGTTTCAGTAATTGTCTATCGGTTTTCCTCGGGAAAAACGTTCAAACGATTTCATATAGCTCGCGTGTATAAACACTCCGGCAATAAATTCGAAATTAATGTGGAAATACAAGGTGTGGTTAAAAAGGCAAAACCACAATTTTTTCAATTATTATTTACTATTTTAAATAATATATAGGCTGGTTTCTGTAAATATAGCGTGTTTAGGAAAAAGGGTCTAAGAGTTATAGTACTCGTCGAGTGGAGTAAAAAACATCTAATCAACATGGATCATAAAATCAATACTCTCGATGAAAAATACAAAAGTTTGTTTTCACATTTGTCACAGTTGTTTCATATGTCTTCCTTCTAATTCAAGAGAAAACTCACATATGTATACGGATCCTAGATGGACGTAGATTTCCAAATATTCCCTCCGTATCTCGTATTGTCTATTGTCGTAAAACTGACACAAGTGAATGAACGTTGAATGTTTCAATAAATAATTAAATAACGGTAATATTCGAAACAGGTTTTTCCCCTTTAAATGTACATTATTTAAGCGTTCGTTGTCTACAGTGGAACGCAATTGTTTGCAAGAAACAAAAATTCCAAGATAAGGTTTGAATATAATGTAATGTATTTTCATTATAAAAAATGCACACTTAAAGTATCATTAAGTTTAAAAATATTCTTGAAAAAAATACCTAAAGAATGTTATTTTAAGACACTTGAAATTATTACTACATGGCAGCAGTGGTCCCAATTTCAATGATGCCTCAAAGGTATTTTCCATCCAATTTAAATTTCGGGTCATTTCGATCCAGTATGACAATCGAAGGTTAACGCCCCTAAAAACCATGGGGTTCCACCACGCTGATGCGACCATAAATAAGACAAAAATAAAATAAAAGAATTCCTCTAAATGATTTGTCGCAAGAATCCAAAACGCGACGTAACATTACCAATAAATAGCTGATGCGACCATAAATAAGACAAAAATAAAATAAAAGAATTCCTCTAAATGATTTGTCGCAAGAATCCAAAACGCGACGTAACATTACCAATCTCGACTGCAAGACCTTTTCGCGCGCATTGAATGCCGCTTCACCGATGACGATAAGGAACTCGTTCACACGAGAAACATCCGGTAAACTTCACGTCGCATATCACAATAAGATCTTCAGCCGTCCTCCGTTCTCTCGTTCCTCGCTAGATGCCGCGTCTCTCTCGAATTTAATATCTCTCCCCGAGTGTCCGTCGTCGTCGTCGTCGTCGCGGGGACGTTTGAATCCGTGGGTTTTTAATTCGAGTCTCCCGCCGCCGCAGGAGGAGGGAGCTCCATTGTGACGAAAAGAGCCGAGCCGAGGTTGGAGCGTGGTTGCAAAGCGGAGAGGCAGGCCGGGTTTGCAAACGACCAAGAGAATGGAAGCGGACCACCTTTTCCCGGGGACGAGCCCGGCGACTATGAATAAACTTTTCAACGCGTGCAAGTGCTGTTTCCGAACGGTAAGCTCGCGTCGGTCGCTGACCAGCCGGAATTCTACGTGAGCCACTGAATGTCAAGTAACTGTTTTCACTGGGAATTCATCTTGCGAATTTACCGTCCGAGGAACGCCGTAACTTTTTAGTACGGGTCCGCGCGCGCTGGCCAGCCAGGCCGGAAACGCGAAGTCGTTCGACGGACCTCCGAGCCCTCGGGGCGAGAGACGGTTCGTCGGGGATCAATTTACAGCACGGATTTCCGGGAGACCGTACCTCGTGACCGTTCGCCTAGGAGGAGAATCTTTTTTTATCGAACGGTTTTCCTGTCGAATGACTCTTTAACGCCTCACGGGTCACAATTGACTTCGCTGAAATGCAAATGCACCAGCTTGGCATTCAAAAGTCTGAAGCTTCTGGCACGATCATTTTCTGTGTTAATTTGTTTTTGGAATTGGTAACGTATCATTCATTGGGAGACGTGAATCTGCGTCCTTTGGTTTTGGAAACGTCCATTGGCGGGATATTGGGATTCACGTCTTTTACATGTTCAGTCCTAAAGATTGACCTAAGGGCCAGAGGAACTCTTTGAGAACAAGAAATAATTAGAATAAGCATTCGAATTCGAATTTATTCGGAATCAAGTTCACTTCATCCATTTTGGTGACCTTGAAATGTATTGTCAAGGTCATCATTTTGAATAACTTCTTCCTATACATTGT
Source organism: Dufourea novaeangliae (assembly GCF_001272555.1). NCBI lineage: Eukaryota > Metazoa > Arthropoda > Insecta > Hymenoptera > Halictidae > Dufourea > Dufourea novaeangliae. The sequence continues at coordinate 1,582,023 of NW_015374156.1, read as the reverse complement.
ATTAATATATTTATTATATTATTATATTCATATTAATACTGTATATTTAACCGCCTTAGTTTCCGAGATATTCGCAAAAAATATTTTTAGCACTATGTGTTTAACATTAATCAATTCTGAATTACTTTTTTCCTTGATCTGACTGCAATCAACTCTCAATTACAGTTTTTAGTGAGCTGTCACTAACCAACTCCGATCAGTATATTCCTTCTGAATTGATTACAGATAGTTCAAAAATACAAGTAATTGAGAGTTGGTTAGGGACAGTTCACGAACAGAAGTAATTCAGAGTTGCTTAGAGTGAAATGAAATGAAATACATAGTGTTAAAAACGTTTTTTGCGAATATTTCGGAAACTAAGGCTCAGATGTGGTGACACGTACCTATAGGAAAAAGTTGAGAATGATGACTTTGACAACATATTTCAAGGTCATAAAAATTGGTAAGGTATATATACCTGATTTCTAATAATTACCCAAGCACAGAATATATCATACACCACTTACACTCGCAGTTCAATCATAAATAAACCAAGTTTATAGAAGAATAACTAAACCTCGACTAAATCAGATTTCTCGCAGACTAAAACACATACTGAACCGAAAGCATGAGTATCACGACCACGTGTTGTAGGTGTATAACATAATCTCGAAGTACTTAGAACTCGGATTCTGGTAGGCGTAACTTGCTTTCCAACTTCCACTTATCCTTTGGGATTTATGAGATTTGTTGGGGTCAGAGTTGGGAGACTTTTGTATCGAGCGATGAATAATGAATGATGTAAAAAATTGAACGTCGATGCTTGTCTCTGAATAACCAATAGCAACGATACCGTTCTTTTAGTTTTGGAATTTCTGTAAGAATTAAGTACAATACATACTTCTATGGTGTTCTAAAAATTGTGTGGCGAGACTAGTCAGGCAACTTGGAAAATTTCTAAACAGCAGATATAAAGTACAGCACTTATCAGAGGGTACTATGTAGCTAGCCTAATCTAACAGATCGCTAAATCCCAGAGCAGCAATTTCATAATACGAGCTGAAATAAGTTCCAGAAGTTTGCCAAGTGAAAATGCTTGGAGAACGGTCTCCGTAATATAAAGTATAGGAAGTATAAGGTAGCTGCGTTTTAATATATTATACATTGTACATATTGTGTATTCGAGCGGAGCATAGCCTAGAGGAAATTTATTACCATGATAATCATCCAAAACATAGGAAATGTATGTAGAAGCGTTTGCATTAATTCAGTTCAGAAATGACATTTCGTCCAGAATTTCGACCAACATTAAAAATACCAAACATAAAACCTTGGAAAAAAGAAGTTGCATCTTTGTCGAAGTGACATTAACTGATATATCATGACAGCTTAAAGTTCCCTTTGAATTTAAGAATATTTTGCGAAGGTGGAAGTTTCTCTTCCCCAGATCTTGCATCTTATAATATTTATCTACCCTCCAGAATCACAATGAAGCTGAAAGGAAGAAGATTCGATTAGGTTGACGCCAATATTTTGCGTGGAATATGACAGAACTCAACAGATTCTCATGAAAGGAAATTCAATGATGTTTTCAGAAGTACTAAAAATGTTGGACCTCCTGATTCTTATCAGTGGAGGACCACAGAGATGGGGTTTTCTAGGTATGCCATTCAACAATAATCGTAGTATCCACGGAACGCAGCATAATACCCTGGTAGTTATTGGTAACCACCAGCAAGATCGACTATCTACAAAATCTGTACTGTCGTTTGGAATTATGTGACGCTTCATTTTATCATTATACGGTTATGATAATAAAAATTCCACCATGGTGAACACGATAAGACAATGACATCATAGTGGAGAACAATGCGTCGAGGTTACCAGAGTCAACCATCGTAAAAGCCACGGTACGATCATGTCCAGTCAGAAGTATTCACGGGTCGATCGGAACCCAATGACCCAATGAACCGTCTAAAATAATTTCCACTGGATAAGGGATCTAATTGGATTGGTCGTGAGACAAGTGGTTCTTCATACAATTTAAACAGAAGTGAATTGGTGCTCGGCATAGTTCGGCCGCCGTAACAGCTTTCCATCCGATAAATTGGCCTTTGAAATACGCGAAACGGACCAGAGAACCCGCAGAAACGAACGATTACAATAAGTTCTGCTGCATTACGAGGTTTAATTATAATTCCGAACCAGGTGACGACAATCGGAGTGGAGGCTTCTTTTGTCGTTGGGCGACGGTGTTCGCGCCCCACCTGGTGAACTTCAACGCTGCCTCATTGATCCGGGGAAAAGACTGAACCCGCAGAAAGTGTGCGTTTTGTATATAGAAACTTATGACAGATGCCATTTTCTACAGTTCTTGAAATCGTTCGTATTCAAGCCTCCCATTTGTTAAATAACTGCTCGGGCTCTTATTCTCTGTTTATGGAAGAAATAAATTTTCTATGATTTGTGCATTCAACAATCGAGAACAATAAGGAAATTAAGGTAAAAGTTACGTTTAAGGGATACAGCTCCGATGACCTTGACATATGTTATAAAGGACACTCTTCTGAGTAACCTCCAACTATGGTTTTATTCATCGTTCGCTATTTATTAAAACGTTATTAGCAAAACAAAAATAGTATCGTACTTTATTAGTATTGATAAGTAAAATGACCTTCACATATGTTGTCAAGATCTCCCTCCTGAGTGACCTTCAGAAAGTTTCAGTTATCAAATGTTTATTAAAAAGTTATTAACTAACTCTAACCAGCTCAGAATAACTTTTTTTCCTTGAACTGTGTTTAACCAACTCTGAAGCATTATACTGATCGGAGTTAGTTAGAGTAACTGGTATATGTTGCAAACTCTTGTTGCCAATAACTTTTTAATAAGAAACGAGCAACGGCTAGAACTGTTTGGTGACTACGCAGAAGAGTATCCTTAACAACATATGTCAAAATCAAGGCTATCGGAGCTGCATCCCTTAAATGTAACTTTTAGCGAAATTAATAATTGAATGGGTGCTTAGAAAAAGGACGTATGTTATATTTAATCAAGTTCACAGGAAACTGTAAAAACCATTCGTTGATCAGAATAGCATTAATATTCATTCTTTTTTTCTACGCAGCACCTGTAAAGCTATTGTTCAGTATTAGAAACTTTTCCAAAGCGTCTTCTAGATCACACCTGACCTTTATTCAACGAAAAACTTCTTTCGAAAAATTTATAACATTTGTCCTTCTTCTAGACACCCATTCAATTAAAAAATGAAAATATTAACTCATAATATACGCCATAAAAAAATGTAAAATTCAAATTTTCTTGTAATATTAAAATAAAACAAATTTCTGAAAGAAATAAATACATAAACGTTTATAATTTTTTGTTTTCGAAATAGAATTTTGGTTTTCAACAGTTTCACTGCAAAAGCGTGCTGGGATTATTGGTCGGTTATAGCAAAAAATGCTCAAAATGCAATGGGTTAATATTAATTTTTGTACAGTTGATAAAATATTTTACAAAATCTATTCAGCTGGATTTTTAATTTTGCGTTGATATAATTTTTAAAATAATTTAGGTATCTAATAGAAAGAATCGTTTGAATAGCTTTTTAATATATATTGTTTTTAATGAGAACGAAGATTACAAAAAATCTGTATGCACATGCTACTTTTCCACGAAGAAATCTTTTTTCGCGACATTTTCGCGTACAGACCAAGAGCGCCGAAGGTGAAACGTGACAGCAGGTGAAAGAAATGCGTCGCGTATGCACGAAATGAGTTTCAAGTTTTCAAATTTCATACCGCCCTGCTCGAATCGCGAGTTTCTTCGTCTACAGGTTTGTATGGAAGAGATATAGAAAACTTCCGAACAGGCATTAGGTTGATGTAAAAGTTCCGCCATACGTTTTCAGCGAGTTGCATACACAGAAGTTGAAACTCCCGTAATATAAAATCGAACCCGACTTACGACGTTTTTTTTTCTAAATATTCCGAACGTATCTTTGTACATTTAAGGAGAAACGACATTGATATTTTATTCGTTCTTTCACATCTTTCTTCATAGTTTCGCAGATACCGGGATTGTAATCTGGTTCCAAATGTTAAGTCCTTAATACAACTAATTATAAATAATTTATTTTAAAAGTAATGTGACTATTGTATCACTTCGTCAAGAATTGTGGTTCTTCTAGCAGTTATTAACTGGTATATTGCATCCAAACGTCATTAAAATCCGAGCGACTGTAAGAGCAATTAAGGGACACAACGCGATTAAATTTGTTATTCACACCACTGAAATCGTAAACAAAACGTTTGTAAATTAATCTGTAAACACTGCATTTGTGCAAATATTCATTGTTTAGTGGCGATATCTACTCACCATAAATTATTCCATTAAACTTGTATTACACATATAATTTTATGTAATAAACAGTTATCAAGAACGCAACAGAATTATCTGCTAACCGAACATTCTTTCATCGGAATGTTCTATTATCACAAGAATGTACGTATATCAGACTTTGGTTGTATTCCAGGCAATGTTTACATCCCGACACGTATGCACACCTTCGTATACATTCGTATAAATACATTCCTTCAATGTGTACAACTATCAAAACGAAATACCTTCACAATTATTCAGTATGAAAACTACATTCCACAGGATCACTTGAAACAGAACATGAAATCATTAAGAGACTAAACATTGACGATAATATGACACAGTTAACAGCAAAATACAGTATCGGGAAAGTTACGATCAATGGGTTCGAAAATAGGGAAGGAAAAAGTGTCCTTCCTTCATGTCCATTTGTACTATCATGCTTGAAATATATGAATTTTCATCCAATAAAAGTTATCGTTCTATTATCTGAAAGTTCTGTTATCCAAATATTTTTGTCTCCCTATTAGTTCCGATAATCGAGGTGCTACTATATCATCCATCTAACGTGTAGAAGACAGGAAGCCTTTTTTTCGTAGTATAACACCCTGACAAATATGAATATAAAAGTTTTAATTCAAAAATATAAAGAGCCATGAAAAAACCTGCCCGTCCTCGAAAAGTTAAACAGTTCTACATTCATTGCGTCGTACGGCGTCATGTCGACCTATCAGAGATTCGTTAGAACGATGTTGGAACTAAAGACACTTGTGTTATAAAAAGAAATGAGAACTCCAATCGCCTGGGGCCAGGTTCCCTCGACAAGGACACCAAGCGATAGTCTGCATGAAGCACGTACATCAGAGAGAAGAGTGTCGTATTTAATTTCACCCGTTAACTGCGTCACTCAGATTGTCACCAAGAATCGCTAGAGTACAAGAATGACGTAAGTCTGGCGAAAGTTCAAGTAGAGCAAATGTTTACTCGAGCAGTAAATAGTTATTTCGAAATACGGGAAGCAAGCAAACATGGAACTGTACCTGGAAATTATGGTTTTACAGTGTATGACTCATACATGTAAAAATTAGAGCTGTGGACTGTGAAACACCTTGAAACAAGACTGTAGATACTGATGAAAATATGTTTGAAACTAAAGGAAAGTGGCGGTTATATGTATACAGGGTGTTTAAAGGCAAGGGTCTAAGACTGTAGGGGATGAAAGTATTCGTCGAGTGGAGTAAAAAATGCCGAATCGATATACAGTGATTCCTCGATGAATGCAACACGAACAACGGCGCTATTCCCACTACTGGGTGGTCCACTTCTGGATCCAATAAAAACAGAGTAAACAGAAGCTAAGTAGAAGCTCGGCTTTGTACAAAAAACAAATTTATGAGGGGCTGAAATATTTTCTGCCTTGCCACGAATGCTACGAAGCGGACCCGAGTACGTCGTACTCATCGAGACATTACTGTAGGTCCTAAAATCAATACTTTCGATGAAATATACAGAAGACTATTTTTATTTAGATTTATATTTCAGATAGTCGACATGTTTTCCTTTTATTTTAATCCAGAACTCATATCTGTGAACCAGAGATCACGTCATTTGATGTAACGAAGTTGACGTCATACAACGTTGAGCTACTGTAAATTTAAACCAATTCTTCTGTTTAAATTCAGTATGCTTCGAAATGTATTTTCGACATCAAACGCTCGTAAATATAGAAGTTAATTTTACATCGAAAGGATTTAGCTTAAAACCTATGTTGATTGGACATTTTAATTTCACTGCATGAGTACTATGAGCCCCTTAAGTCTTAGTCTTTTTCTTCGAGTACAGTGTATATAAAATTAAACAGGACATTAACCGTATTAACATGTATCAAGGCCACTGAAATTGGCGAGGTGTACCCTACTCTATTATATTTATTGAAAAAAAAGAGAACCCCAGGGTTGACTCAAGTCCATGAATCTCGTTACAGGAACATACACGGTAAATATTCTAATCAGGTACATACAGTAAAACTTAGCCATGATCGCAGAATTGCATATAACACAAGCCAGTTTTGTTAATAATTACCATGAAGACTTTTTTTTATTGTTTCTGCGAATTCGTCTGTTGCCGAAACGACATCCATGATGAGACTAGGAAGATGTCGGAAAATGTTAATTCCCATTTTATTTCGTTTTCACGTTTCAACGCCAGCCATTTTCACATTTGGGTTTGCTGGGTACTTGGTGCAAGCCGCTGTAATTGCTATAAACTTTCAATGGACGCACAGTTTCTGGACAATTTAACGTGTTCAAAACATAACCCGCTATTAGCACAGTCCAGTGGTTATCGCGGCAGGGTAAGAATATGATGATCGTAATAGTACCTTGGGCAGTTTCCAACACTGTTAACGTAGGGAGGGCTTAACGTGAAAACTTCAGTGCTCTTGCTGTTCAGTGGTAGTGAAGAGGAATTCAGTCCACCAATTTGTTTTTGCCTTCTATGAGGAACAGATTTTTCGTTTCGACTAGTAATTGCAGGAATAATTTTTCTAAGCTTTCTAACGCTTTAAACTTAGTAAAACCTTTAATAGAATATTAGGTTCTTGCGTGTGGAATAGTGTTTTCTAGTTAATTTCAACTGTAAATCACATTTTAAGACGTTAGTATATATCACCAAACCAAATTTTAATACTTAATACTAAAATGAAAATTTTTTCCTTTAATTCTCCTTTAAAAGAGAGAATCAAAAATTTTCTTTAAAAAATGAAACAAAAATTTTTACCTCATTGCGTTTATATGATTCAATTTTATTATAATACAGTGTCTTTTATAAATTGTCTCCAATCCATGAACGTACCTGGGATCCAATAAAACATAACACGTCGATTTAATTATAATTAAAATTTTCAAAGCCTGTATATATCCCATGATATTTGCTATTCAACTTGAACATTTATTGACCGATTTCTCGTTCACATACGTATATGTAAATACTTATCACGGTTAGGCTCGTTACGCCAGGCAATATCATCGGGCGAGATCACGGTTCTCGGCTAAAATTTCAAAGTAATTGGCATCCCTTTCATGTAGGTAAATTCAACCGCACTTTAATAGTATGACATGTTGCGTGTGTCAAGATAACCGGTTCAGTGGTTTAGCTGCTACCACTTCGGATTAGTACTGCGGCTTTCTCGTTTGTCGAATTACTGGGATTACCCAGATTACACGGATCGTACACGTACGATACGTCTAATAGGAGTTATTCCGCGCATATCTTACTGCCAGCATTTAATCGATTAATTAACTTATACGCCCGCGTCTATTCGCGGTCTGCATAGGGAACACTCCTTTTCGAAATTACGCGAATATTGTTCGATTTAATCTCGCGAAACATAAACTCCATACCCTGTATACCATTGACGTGAAATAAACGAATGGAACGCTGAATGAACATTTTCAGGGGAAATTTGTATACGAACTGTTACGAATGAAATGTTGAATGAAAAATATTTTTCGAACAATGGTCACAATCACTGAAATTGATTTTCTGTGGTTGCTTTATAACCTTTATTTTACCATCAGTGGGTATGGTTAGAATTGATAGTGACTGACTTCATTTTGGGATGAATCTTCTCTATTAGATATTGTTATTTATCGTTTTATTATATTTTTTGTATTTTTCCCCTTTATTTCTTTAGTTAGTTAAATGCAATAGCTGTATTACGTGTATTATTAAGCAACTGTATTTGTTATAAAAAGAGGCAAATATTCACTAAAAAGAAAACTTACCAGTGACATTGAGTATAATGTGCTGAACATTATTGCACTCCCGATTCACTGCCAAGTACGTAGCTTCGCATTTGTACAGCCCCTCATCCTCTATTTTAACATCCGTAATCTTCAAGTACGTTCTCGTTGAATTCGTTGTGTATTCTATATCCGACCTGAAAGAATCAAAATACACGAAACACTGTTAAAATTATAATAAAAATAATCGTGATAATTTCAATACGGAATTTTAACGGGATATATCCAATGAGAAAAAAGAAACGTATTGTTTATTAAACAATTGAAACAATCTACAACAACATTGAAATTTTTACTTCCAAACGAATTATAGGTACAGTTCCCTGCCACTGACACAACACATTTGCAATCCTATTAACATCGGGTAATGAATGGAACAATGAGATAGATCAATCTGCTCGTTATAGCGCTGAATCGATAGTGCTTACTTATACCACTAAGGAAACAATGGCATTAGAATTTATACGATACAATCGTGTATCCTATTGGCTCGGTATCATTATGCTGACTTCTGTCGAGATACAACGGTAATTGACAACGACCATGTAATAAACATTCCGGTTTTAACTGTGGCAAGTGTTGTTTCCGTTACGGAAGCTTCTCTGTTATAGAAGTGAATATTACAGAAGCTTGATTACCGTAGAAAAACACGGCGAAAATGGGCGCAACAGTCGAAGCGAACCCTCGAGTATATGTGCTTTCACTCCTCCACATAATGACGGAGTTGCGGCGCCATGTTTGTTTTAAAATTCAAGTGCCTACCCTGCTCTCTAGTCGAGCATGGTATACTTGAAGTCGATTCGATATTTTATACTAAGTGAAAGTAGCTGCTTTACGATTACGATCACTACACACAAGAATAGAATTCCGTTACAATACGAATTCCGAATACAGTATTCCGTTATACATATAAATGTACATGCATACCATATGCATGTACGATCGCTAAATATTTCTTTAGGTTCAAGGTTTTTTTAAGGTTATTATTTTTAATTATTAGTATAATATTATTATTTTTATATATTATTAATATCTGTTAGTGCATCAAGAGCATTATTTATGTAGACTCTGTTATTATCAGTATATAACTTTATATATTTACTTTGTGTTATACTAATTCGTAGCAACTCATGGGAAAAATGATATATTTTTTAATACATTTGGTACAATTTAAATTTTTATTAATAAAAGGTTTATTTCGTGTAAGATTAAACTGACTGAAAATTTTTAATGTTTAATAGTAAAATTGTTCCTCACCTCCTAATATTTCGAAATAGGTTTCAATAACAACTTTATCTGAAAGTAGATTAAAAAATTTACAATAATTTACATTTCTTACCAGTTAAATCCACCAATTTTGACTAATTATTTATGCAATAAATCTATGCTGATTTTCATATAATCATAATCTGTTTAAGTCGACAATGGAGATTCTAAACAATAAGTACATTTCGTAGAATTACAATATGTACTTTAATTGCAGGAGACATGTGTGCTATGAAAACGTCTCTTTCTAACTATACGGTACAGAATAAACCTGCCATTATTGTCACCGGTTACTCTCGCAATCACAACTCCGAGCGTCCTGTATTTATGCCGATATTGCAGTTTCGGTTTGTTAGCATGAATGCTTAGGCGGTTGTAGCCGTGGTTGTGTACCTGGTGAGCGACGCAATATCCGAATGGTAGCAATAATTGTTATTAACTAGTGCGTTTGTTCATTAATGCGATGCACTTCTGTTGATTGCCGGCAGAACGATACACGCACCAATTATACAAATATGCTCGTCAACCGTATGTAAAACAGTTTGCTTGCATATCTGTGCGTTACCGATCTGTTTACTAACAGAGCCACGGTTACTTTGAGAAATTTGGCGAGACAGCCGCGGGTGACAGATTCTCATTAATGGGCCGAAGCGTGGGAGCAATTTGTTATGATTAAGTGAACCCCAGAACAGAATGGCACAAGAAAATTATTCCCTTATTTTTAAGCCGACTGTTTAATGACCAATCGAAATTTTTCTCAGATTCTAATTTTTTATCACATTTGTTATGATCCAGTGAACTATGAAATTCTGCAAAACATAATGACACAAGACATTTTTCCCCTTACTTTTAAACCGACGCACTTTTAGGGTGCAAATGGATTTTTTCTCTGTTTCTAATTCTTTATAAAATTGTAATTACTGAATATGGAAAATACGAGTACTAACGATTTTTAGCGACCTTATAGTAAAAACATTTTGCACTCTTTGGATCACTTTGACCAGAATTCAGATTTTAAGTTTTAATTATATTCTTTATCAGAGAAATTTGTAAAATCAATTTTGCACTAGAGTTTTGCATGTATAAGTTACCATGTAACTGGTGGTACAACCGGGTAGGGGATGATTCTACGTGAAAAAGTAAGTCGAAAGTATGTAATAAAATTTTTTCATCTGTGGCTTCGTTTTCGAGAAAGTCGACTTTGAAAATCTGCTGGATACTTCTGCAATTGAATAGGACTTTGCTAGCGCGTCAGTTCATTACATTTCGTTTCTATTTATTGTCAATACGGATAGACACATACAGTGTCTCAATTAATACTATAATACTCGGGTCCGTTTTGGAGCATTCATAGCAAGGCGGAAAGGTTTTCAGCCCCTCGTAAATTTGTTTTTATTTTTCCCAAAACCCGAGTACCTGATTAGCTTCTATTTAATCTGTTTTGATTGATTTCAGAGGGGTGATCCCCCCAGTGGTGGGAATAACGCCGTTGCTCGTGTCGCATTCATGGAGGAACTACTGTAGATGGCTCCAAATTCGATTATTTCGAAAACGATGCTTCATGCAAAAAAGTTTTCTTCTACATTTTCGACTTACTTTTTCCTTCTAGAATAACACGGTCAAACACATAGATGAAGTTTCAAGCTCGATTATCGTAAAAATGAACCATACAAAAAAGTTTTATTCTACAATACATTTTCGATTGATTTTTCCATGTAGAACGATCTCCTGTCCTGTAGCATTACCCGCCCTGGCCCACACTATATATCTTTACAGAAGGAAATCATGCGAACAGTTCACTGAAAACAGTATCAGCATCACACTTACTATTAGATGTAACTTTAGAAAAAAATATCTGTTAGGAGTATACAGTTGCAAGCTGTTCAACCACTTTCAATCGTCTGGAAATTCAGCCATGTCAATGTCTGGTAAGCAGGAGACAATCTAAAGAAACATGTACGTATATTCCACATCGAATACTCTGCCGAAAATAAGAACTCCCATTAACGGAACACAGAACGGAACTTTGGTGCACACTCACCAGAACTACCAAGTGAAACGTAGCGAATCCTTTGATGTCTACGTCGACAGAGTACCCAAACGAAATGGTACCGCGGAAGTATCAAACACGACTAAACAATTCCCCCGTCGCGATTACAGGGGATTCCAGAAAACGTTAGCCTCCCGCGAGGATATGTCCTTTCTCAATGTGTGTGTGAGGTATTGTACGACGACGTTAGTTCTCTCGAGTAAATTTTAAATCGAGGAACGAGCTTGATAAACGTCGCTCCGAATCGAAACGTGCGTTTTCCATTATGCTCTCGTTGTAGATCTTCTGTGTCGTCTGATCCTCTTTGCCGAGTACCGAGGAGACGGAGAAAGCTTAAATACGGTTCTCTAATCACTGCTATTCGAGAGTGGGAGAAGAAGCACGAGGAATATCGAGCTCGGGTATTGCTAAAATGCCTTCGATTTGTCATGCGTTTCAGGTTTATGGAAATGACGTGCTATACAAGCTCCAAGAGTTGGTAACTGAACTCTGACTTACCAGGGAAAAATGATAGGTATTAATCTTATTTTTTTTAATTAAAATATAGAGAAGTTAAATAGTGAAATGGAGAAGTTATCGTATATGTTCTTCGGCTTGTTACAAGCAGATGCATGTTCCTACTGGAAATAAATCAATACTAATTACGAATATACTAATTATTAGACTGCAGAAATATATGGAAATTCACAATTTCCAATACCAATATTTAAAATTTCAAATGGAGTAGAATTTTGAATTCTGTACTAGAAGCTTTAGTATGTTAATCATAACATATAAATATTATTGAATATTATTAAAACCTTTATCTTATTGATTTTTCCAAGATAAGAGATGCTATAAATGCATAAACATCCGCAGTCTACCAATGATACTATTCTTAAGGTAAATGGGCGTTAAGAGATTCACTGTTCGAAAGCTTGAATTCATTTGGCTTTCTATACATATACGGCGCTTTAGTTATCTCAACCACCACAAAACCTATATGGCGTTTCGCGAGTAATTTTCACCAGTGGCCGGCTATTTTTGTCAAGAATTAACAAAATATGGTTGTTGTAATGTACGTTAAAAAATTCAGTAACTTTGAATATCTGAAAAGTACTAATTGACACTCACATGACGTCAGTGTCGCGTCATCGTTCATTAGCAGTTAGCACTTACATGACGTTATCAACCAAATAACACGAGAGAAGATGTGAAAGAACCTGTACCTATATTAATATTTGCTAACGTCACAGATTTTCATATTAATTGAGAGAAATCAAGCATACTGTGTATTAATGTGAAAATTTCCTTCCTTAATTATTTCTGCGTAGTCGAGTCAAATGAAACACCACATATCATCTGCTAAATTGTGTATTATTCCTCACAGAGTATGTAACATAGGTAAGTATACATGTTCATTTTTACACTTCCTACACTTTTCGTATTCGTATGTGTTCTTGTGCCCCGACTGATTAAGCCTTGAGGATTAATTTTAATGTAACAGTAATACAAATATTTGTAATAATTCCGTTTGCAGGAATGGAATACAGGGACATTAATCACGTATTCCGTTTGTCAGATGGTCCGTCCTACAGATTGACATACGAATCGCCACGAGCATTCTGTCCAATCCTTTAACCTCCCTGTGACCAATATCACACCACCGCATAGCAATATGTTTCTAATCGGCGCGATCAACAGTGTCAAAACGCTTGGCGTCATTTGATAAATGATCCACTCAAATATGTATAGCATATTGACTGTTCTGGTGTAATACATTAAAGTTATTGCAATAAATTCGCGTAACGTTTACATCTATAAAATATACGCCAGGTGCGTTTATACAAGTGACCATTAATTTTCTAAATTATTATTTCTTTAATTATTCACTTCAATTAAATTAACGTAGTTAATTACAGAAACATGATTATGTTATTGTAATTACTTTAATCTTGATTACCTTTAATTAATTTTTAAATTATATTGATCGTATAAAAAGCATACAAAGTAGTCATGTTTGCGAGGTAATGAATAAATGAACTTTTATTAACAATAAACGTTGCCACCATGGGTAACATTTTTCGTTACTTTTTAATTGAAATTCATGAAAGAAGAATTATGCTGCTTAAAACGAATACATAAAGTATAGGGAACATGTATGGTAAATATTTAACAAATTATAATTTGAATGACAACATGGAAAGGATTATGAAGATTCTTTAGGAATTAAGAAATATTACTATAAAAATTTCTTAAAGATTCATGCATTGTGTCAAAATGCGTATAATAAGTAGAAATAGTAAGTAATAAAGAGACATATCCGTCAGTTATTGCATTCAATAGCACGTAAACACAAGAAACGTTTAAATTCGATTTTCTTAAGGGTGATTATCAATTCTGTACTTATAATCAAGCACAGACTAGTACCCTTGTTTTAACAAATTATTATGTACATTTTCCGTTCTTTATATTTTAATTAAGTGTCTGCATTGTTCAAAATAGAGCTAAAGGGTAACAGAGTAATTTTGGTGTATCGCTTTTCTAAGGAGAGTTCTGAAGCGAACTTTTTTCCCTAAAGTTTTAAAGACACTGAAAATGTCCGGGCCGTTAATTACCAGCTTCCGAGAAACTAGGCCGGAAATAGGTAGCGCGAGGTCGGCAATTAGAGAGATAGAGCACGACGAAGAACGTTCGAAATTAGCTGGCAACGAATTAGTCCAAAGTATAGAGTATTGTTCGTAAAATTCAGTAAAGTTACGGCACTCTTATTAAAATACTAATAAGTTCCATTAATTCTTAATCCTCGTTTTATCCATTCGAAGGAAAAGTTTTAAAGAAATATTGGGAGCATATAAAATTGATATGTTAAATTTCGAATTGTTCAATTTTACAATTAAACAAACTTTGTTGGCATGCTCCTTTCTGGGCCTCGAAACATATTAAAAGTTCAGAGGTTCAACGATATCAAAGCATGCTAGTGAAGTTGACAGTACCATATTCTCAGTTTTTATAGGGTGGAGCTTGATGAAATAACTTCTTTACTTTCATCTTGCATCCTTATTAAAAATTTTTATTAAAAATCTTTGTCTGCATTGGTATATTCGACAGGTATTGATAAAATTGATATCCAATACTTCATAGAACGATTTGATACTGTAAAGCCGACAGGATGCGATCCATACTATCCCACGTATTTGAATCCTTAGGTTATTAAAAATTATATTGTCCTATTAAATTAGAAATTTCAAAGAACGAAATTCTTGATCCTATTTACAAGAATATTTCAAATGAATTAGTTTTTGTTTGTTGCTTAATTATTTCCAACGTATTTAAAAAAATTGCTATAAAGTTTAAAAATTTATGAATTATTTTAAAATATAAATAAATAGACGGCAAAATTTTATATAAGTTTCGTGATTTGAAACACTTGCTGAAAAGTATGAAAAACGTTATACTTCTGCAATCTGTACCTTAAAACTGTATTTGTATACATATAAAAAAAAAAAGATATATTAAAATCATTAAATTGAGTAATGTGTAATATCCGTTTCCTACGTTTTATGTTTACTTTAGTCTCACCCACTTTACAATTAATATCAATCTGAAATTCTTATAAAATTTTATTGCTTTCCTTATGTCTGATCTTTGTTCATTGATCGATAACTTTTGCAGCGAAAGTGTTTCATAACGTCGTAGTTATATTTATGACTGTTTGTGTAAACTTTCCAAAATAGTTCCCTGTACGTTCGCCAGTTATTCTTTCACAGAACGCTCACCACTTCCGCGTGTACCACGAATTACTGGACACTTTGTATGTACATGTAGATTGTGGATGCTACATATGTGGCAGTCGCACGCAACGCATGATCAAAGCTAACCAGATTATGATATGATCTGTTAACAGGTTAATGTTAAGATAATACGCACAGTGGCAATTAAGAGTGAGTTACGGTCGGTGAATATGTGAATAGACGATCGTAATATGTGTAAATTAGAGTAAATGAGGATTCGGATCTGTGTCGCGATAAAGCTGACATGTAAATGCTGTAAGGAACATTGAACTTTCAATTCCTTATACCAAAAAAGGAGTATATTACTTATTTAATTATAATACTTACTGAACTTCCACGAAACAAACATTTACTTGAGTTATTATGTAATGTATTTAGCATGGCTTATACAAATATTTTCCGAAAATACAATTAATTTATAATTTCGATATAATACTTATCGAATTAAAATTACTTGAATTACGGTAAAGGCAAATACGGGAAAATTGATATTAATACAAATATCATAATTTAATACGTTCGGAAGTTAATTAAATTTGTTTAGCAGTAAATAATTTATGGAAATCTGAGTCCAATCGAAAACCGGAACAGAAATTAAGACTTTATCATTTTTGCCGACGTTTTAAGAAAGATAATCATTTTCTAGTGGCAAAATATTCATCATGAAAAAAGACTGTAGAATCAGAATGAAAATTATACCGAGTTATTTATTTTTAAATTTACAGGATTAATCTTCTTGGAATTACTTCATCTCAAATTTTTTTACTGGAGCTTACAAGGGAATATACCAGACCCATACACGACGATTTTAATGAAACTTATATGGGAGATAGTTTTTCGAAAAATATTTGACACCTAACCTTTTTTATCGGCCATCGACCATGTTAAGGGGGTGACAACAGCCCTTGAAGTTGATGGATGAAAATATATTTTTTGGAATATCTTGAAAACTACAGGGAGTCGGAAAAAGTTGTTTAGTTTCAAATTGTGTCTTTTTCTATGAGGAATTTAGTCGTATAAAAAAATTTAAGAAAGAATGATTTATTTAAATGATATGGAGGTATACAAGCCTTTGAACCATGTGAAATATTAGAAAGTCACCGTTTTAATATATTATTTGTTTGTTTCCTTCTGTATTTGTACGTTTCAGTCTCGTGACACTAAAAAATACAAAAATACCATCCAAATCGTGGTCTCCTGTTTAATCTTAGGATAAAAGCGAAATAGAGGCTCCGAATCGAGAAGTTATTATTTGAGGTCAGCTTTTCTCGTTATCAAAGTTGCAATTTCGAAAATCCCCGTCGTCGGAACGTCCCCTGGTGCCTCTTTTATCGCGTCCATCAAACTGAATTTCTCCACAAAGGAACGGGAGATTATATCTGCCTTAAATACATACGACAAGAAATCCGAAATCGCGATTTAATGAGCTTCAAGTGGTGATAGAACAGGATAATACCATTGGCCAGGAAGTACATTGAAAATTAAACTAGTCTCCTTGCGTTTCTGGAATTGCCGCGATTTCGACTTCTCGTAAGCCACTGTAATGTGCGACAATGGAATGTTACTATCTTTGTCCATGAAAAGAATTTGTAATAAATGGACTGTAGTAAACAAAAATATATATGTATGTAAAAATTACTAAATATATAAACATTATATAAATATATGGATCCGTATGTAATATGGAGCACTCAATTTTAAAAGCTTGCTAAATGTAAAGAAATGGGCTTTCTTTTATGAAACCAACGTCAAAACACGAAAAAATTAATAAATATTCATATGTAAATAGTGAAATATGTGAAGGTATAAATCTTTTGAAATTATGATAAAAAAAATATAAATAGTCAAAATCAGCGATACCAAAATATGGTATCTAATATGGAACATTTAGAAAATTTGTAAAAAAAACTCTAAGAACATTATAATTTTTTCTAACCATACAATTTTCTTCCACTATATTGTAGACCACATTATCACGAATTCAATGAATAGTAACTGTAGGTTTCTTTACTTCATTAAATTTTCGATTCCCATTTAAATTGCTTTTATTTTGGGGAACACATGAAGGAGCTTGTATTAATTTCGAACCATATTGTGCAGGTTTACTAGAGTCCTTTGACTGTAAACCAGCCAATTAGATCCTGTTGATATTCACGAAAGACGTATCACATTCAATCTACAGCGAATTCAAATTACACCCGTGATTTGTTTCCTTTATTAAAGGTTTCGTTAGGTCCAAACTAACTCAAATTTATACTTAACTTTCCGAAAATGTTTACCGTGTTGTGTTTTAGATATTCATATTTACGATAAATGCACAGAATCTGTAGTCCACTAATGATTTTTCTACCGAACGAGTCCCTGAATTCGTGGAGCAATTTTCTCGTTGACTGTAGTTTCTGTTTTAGCCTGAAGTCAGAATAATCCAAAAATCAGAATTTCTGTAAAGGTCCACGGTTGAATTATATATTTTTACGAATACAATGCTCAAAGAAAGTTACATAATAGTTTTCATCCTTCGTTTAACTGTTCAACATTTTATCGAATTTATGATGCGATATTATTACATCAAATATAAAACAAAAAAAAATGGTAAGTGGTCGAGGTTTACTAACTTTGAGGCACTAATTTGAAATTGAGGAGTACTATTTTCGAAATCTGGGCCTGCGATCATGTACGTGAATCTTGTAACTCATTTTCCCTTAAACGAATTTTTCTAAGGAAAAGCTTTGTTTCCCCCGCGGGAGTTCTGCCTTTTCAGCTGAAATTACTGATTCGCTAGCATTCTGCATACTAAACACCCGTTAAATTTAATGGACATCGCGCGGCGAAAGAAGTTCGACACAGTTTCCGTTTAAAACGGGAGTTCAATGCACTCGTAGGAGCTGATCCGGACGTCAAACTTGTCGTTTGTATCCGTACAACGATCCTTTCTTCTCCGCTGAATCCTTTCTCGGGGAGATTCACGTCGGAATTCATAAGAAATAGTGCACCGCCTAGGAGAATACGTTCTCTAAGGTAGTCGTAAGTTCCAGGCAATTTTCTTCGTTGCTGTAATCACTTCTGCTATCGCGCCTCCGAACGAGACGGACGAAGAGGCGGCGAAAAACGCGGAAAATAAGGGAAACGAATACGGAATGATGAAGACACATACATAAAGAAGTATGGCAGGTGGGTAGCGAAGAGAATAACGAGATAAGGTGAACTGTGGGTAAATAGAGAGGAAGAGTAATAGATAGGCAAGCGAGTAAATAAAATTAGAGCACGGGAATTAAGGGGCATAGGGTATAACGTGATGTGTGTTGATGACACAATTGAAGATACGAAGATGTACGAAACTCCTTGGGATATAAAATAGCAGTTTGGAATTTTTTTTCCTGTCCATCGTCTAATTACGATAGTAGTAAGAAAATCTGATTACTGTAACAGTAATAATTAGAAAATTATAATAAGTAGACTGCGGATTTTTATGCAAAATAACATTTTATAACATGTTGTATATAGACAAGAGCAAAAATATGAGTTTCCTTTTTCTCTAAAGTGTCTCATTGGGTTAAGAATAAAAAAAGGATCTCGTTACATTTGATGGAAGTTTTGTCTTTCGTTGAATTTCATGCAGCTCTATAGTCTATAAATGCATAAAATCCGCAGTTTAATAATAAGGGATACGCAAGCGTGTAAATAAAATTAGAGATGTAAAGATGTAAGAAATTCCTTTGAATATAAAATATTGTGGTATTCAGGAAAGAATAATTACTCTAATAATAAGAATCTGATATAATGCTGTGAAATGAATGTATGGAATACTAAAAGCACACTTTATTTATCGTTATAAATATGAACTCTTGCGGTGAAAAAGTGTTTTGATGTTCATATTGCAGTGGTAACTACATGAGAGACTTAAAGAAGTTTTAGTTATATAAATGCTACGGCAGGTATCCTTGGTCATTCACCGCTTAGAAATACTCTGTGAAAAGGTATCTTAGCTTCAATATCGAAATATCATAGCTTCAGAAAATAGTATTTTGAGAAAAAGGCTTTCACGGAGATTACGAACGTTAAGGAAGTGTGTTAATACACAGACAGAAGGGCCTTTCATAGGGTTGTCTCCTGTGTCTAGAAATACCCTACGGCGATGCGAAGGAAATATTTCTTGAAAAGTCTGAGGAATGTAGTACTTCCACGCTGAATTGCACCTTTCTGATGGTTAGCCTAGAAACTTATATATCTGTTGCGTATAATTAATATTTTTCACCTTAAGCATTTGTTTCGTCTTTCTGTAATTTCGACGACATTTTTAATGAACTTATGAGAATAAAAAATGGTATGGAATAACTATTACAAAAGAAACTTTTTAAATGACTAGTTATTTCAAAAATTTCTTTTTAGAGGTCCTTTTATTCGATAGTTCACTCAATATTTTCAGAAATTAATTTCTAGACTTTGGATGTCCGTGCAAATATTAATATTCAAAGAAAAAAATTGTAATTCTGTCACGCCTATTAATGACTTCATCAGATCTGGATTAGGTGCAGCAAAATTTTATTGACTTCTATTTAAAGTGTATACATGATTAATGATTACATTTTGAAAATGTATCATGTATTATGCACGAATATCCACAGTTCATTGATCAAAGGGGATATTTTACTAACTCCATCCTGCACATTTAAAAAATTATTAAAATTGACTAAGATGTATTTATAAATTTAATCGGATGAATGAATGTTTCATCATATGTGAAAATAAATTTTTTTACTATTTGATGAGATTAGAAAGAGAGATACTTAATCATGTATACAGAAGCACTGTTTTTTTCATGCTTTTAGAGGTCTCTTTACCACTAGTATCGTGTACTCACAGAATTTTTTAATAGTAAAATATTATTCCAGAGGTAAAGAACACTGAAACTCTACGCACGACCTGTTCGCTATTTTACCATTTTATATATGATTCTGTTCATGTCAGCTCAGGTATTTATATCGTGAATTGTATAATAATATTTCGATTTATTGTCAGTTTCGAAGGGTGTAAAGCTTCCTCATTTATTTAAACTGTTAATTAATCACGTTATGTATTTTACTTCCAACAAAATCTGACGATCATTCTGTGAAAATAATTTGTTAGCAGGTATATTAATTGATATATTATAATAATTACAATCAATCAATGTCTAAGATTTGCGTCTTGCACTGTCAACAATGAATTATTACCAATAGTATTATCTTCAGATGTATAATAATTCTACTAATAAGAATTATGATTCTTACCGTAAATTAAACACAATCAAATCTAGCCTATGTTTCTTTTTAGCAATACTTATGGAACAGTATTGTTTATTTTAGAAGCAGTATCAATTAAAAAATTTGAATTAATTTTCCACCAGTAAATTAAGATTAAAACAGAAAATGTTAAACCTTTCCACGTATAATAAATTTAAACTACCTATGTATGTACATATATTGCAACCTCATTATGAAAGTTTATGTTTGACAAAGTTAAATAATTATTTACTCGATAATACATGATAATTCAAGGTAAGCTCTTTAAGAAACTACATTATCGGACCAGAACGTGCAATTTACAGAAGCTAAGCTCCCATTCGTGGAAGCAACGATCTCGAGCGACAAGAAACCGTCTTCAAACGTGTAAACTCATAATTGGACAATTGCACTTAAACCATTGGCTGCCCGTCACAGAATTCACACTTATAAAATTATTACCGGACCACGATAAAAAGACTGCCTCTGAAAAAGGTGTAGGCCAGTGGAAGCGCGACCGATTAAATCGTGACGGCGGTAAATGAGAAAAGTTCCAAGAAGAGACTTCCCGATGTGACGATAAAAGTTCCGAAATGTAAATGAACATGAAGCATTCCGCTATTCTTTCTCGTCTTGCCAGGGCAATCCCGGGGTGCTGGTTGATAAGTGTTCATCCGAAACCGTGCTGACGTTTTCAATTACACACCGAGCCCGCCATTATCGAACCGGCCGAGAATTTTTATCGCCGTCCGTATAACTCAGCGGCAACCGCCGTGCCGAGAGGAGACCGCGAAAAATTGTCAATGGGCTGTGAGGAAAATCGAGCAAATAGGATAATAAAGTCCTCACTGACACCGCCCATTTCTCCGGTTCTCTCCCGTTTTAAAGCTGGTCGACCAAACAATTTTCTGGAGAACACTTGGGAAGTGGAAGCATACGTATACACTATAATACTTTCTGTTACGATCCATTAATAGAAAAGTTTAGACTTTTCAATGTGATTTCATGATTGTGTCAGGAATTGATCGGTGAGGTATCACGGATGAAAATTACACCAAATATGACTTTCTGTTGAATGCTCTTACTTTTTTGAGAAAATATTATGTAAGGTGTATTCAAAATTATCGAATAATTGAAGAGGAGAATTTTGTAAATGGAAATCGAAAGTGTAGTAAAAGTCTTTTCATATAATGCTTTGTTTTGAAGAAAACTGACTTTGAAAATCTTATTAATGCACATGCATTTGTGTTTGCAATAAGTGGATACTTTTGGAGATCAATTAGTATGCAGTTTGTTGATTGGTGGAAGTAACTGGAACCAAAACATGTAAGTTCAATATTTTCGTCGGTTTTGTGGTTATCCTGGCTGTTATGAAGTCCTTTTTTTAAGTTATAACAAAAATTATGAATAAATTGACAACTTTGAAGATTATTTAATTCACATTACATGATAGTTTCTATATTTTGTCCCAGTACCCGTTTCCAACAACTAGTTTTAATTGTTAAAAGATAGGAGAGAATGAATTAAAGCAACTAAAACTGGTATATGTTCATAATTTGAGGGTACAACATCTATAAATGAAGATCAAAGGTCTTCAATAAACTTTATGTATTATAAAAAACATTATATTTGTACTTTAGAAATTGCAGTTGAAGACTATACGTCAGAACGGTGACTACGAAACGAAGTTAATATTCGTAGTAACCTTTAATGCTTAGCATAATTGCGCCACGCATTCTCTTGCTAAAATAGCTGCAGGAAATTTTCGGGATACCACAATAAAGCACGAGCTGAATTAATAACCCTGTTCACTCCGGTCGTTCGCTTGGTACTAGGGCAAATTTACTTCCATCCTGTGAATACGAGACGCGGTAAAAACACCCGAAAAAACTGATGTGTACGTACAATGGATTGTATCTTTAAAATATAAGTATTATTCTATAGTAGAGTTAATTTATAGTAGACTTCTTTGAAAAATGGATAATACCGTATTATCAGCTGTGTTTATTAACATAATTAAATGACACTGAAGTACACAGTACTATATAAATCTTCAATCTATTCGAAAAGTACGTCTTGTATGAAGTAATTTTATTTTAAATTTTATTTTCACCATACTACGAGAAATCATCACCTTTCCATTGATACCACAATTTAACGCAATCCTTTTTTCACGATAAGAAAAACTACGATATTCCACAGTAAAACGTTTCAATACCGTTTAAAATCAATTATACGAGCGTCAATTCGGGGTGCGTACACCGAATGGTTAATAATGCCAAAACCGCGTGCCTTTGTAATTCACCGGAACGTGAAACAAAGTGGAAACGATCTCGGCTTACGTTTGACCGACGCGACGGCGAGACGTCCGATTGTGAAACCACTGGAAAAATGAATATTACACCGATAGGATTAAAACGTTAGAAATATTATCGCCATCTGGGGTTGCATTGAAAGCTTCGGGCTCGGTGGGTTCATTTTAAAGAAACTGAACAGCTGGTAATCCGGGATTAGATCGGCAAAGTAGGGCAAACCGAGCGAAGTGTGCGTTCAATGTTCTTAATTTTTTCTGAATATTTAATAACAGCGCCACGAATATCCACGAAATCATATCATAAGTCTTTGCATATATTATAAATTTCCAACAGATATACGTGAATATAGGAACACTCCTGAATCGGTGAAACAGATTACCCTCCAGAAGTATCCGAACACTTATATGACGATGCAAAGATATGAAGTATTCTATGAATTTTTATAAAAATGTATACGAAATGTCTTTATTGATTTTTATAATTTAACTGTTATAGAAGAGTGTAAGTGATATTTATGCATAAATAATATCGGTAAAAGTACTGTGACCAAAGGAGAATGAAAAGGTATACGCAGAATGTACATATACAGAAGAAACAATTTTTACCTGCCTTTTTCTAACTTTTGTTGTACTTTCACGCGTTTAGACGAATATCAGCCATGTAATCGAGAAAAACATGTCAGTAATACGAGGCAGGCAAGAGATTGATAACTCGAGAGAAAGCTATTCAATTCGGTAAATAACAGCAAAAATTATAGTTTTATTTATTGATAAATAGTAATATTCTAACGTCGATAGTGTGTTGTATCCGGACACTAACGGGCGTTAGTGTATATGCAATATTTAATTTGTCGTTGAGTTTTATCGAGGACATCGACATTTTTTGTTGGGAAACCAACTTTGGAAATAGTTACGTAGGGAAGTCCAGAAGCTTCCGGATTAACCATGATATAAAACAAACAAAAAATAATGACCGTTCTTCAATTAAAAATTGGTAATAATATTGAACATTTACAACACTATCCGTTCCTTGAAATACTTCCTCTGATATTCTATAATTTTTTGCTATTTCTCCGGCACTAATTGAATTCATGATATGGTTATAAACGCTTGCCCTTTATTTTATACATACAGTGGCAGAAAGAAGAATTCATTCACTGTTAATTTTTACTATCAATTGATGTTTTTAGTGTAACAATAGTTCAAAAATGATTTTCGTCTGGCTATACCTGAATATAAAGCTAATTTGTTTCGGTATACTTGGAAATAAACCATTGTTGACCTAATATTTTAGTGGAAATAGTATTGTTAATTTGTAATAAGCATAATTAGTGCATGAATACTTTCTTTTTACTGTACACAAACTGGCAGCAGGCGATACTTTATACAAAAATTAGATCAAAATTCTAGAATAAAATATGTTCAATCGTAGCTACGAGATAATCGATTTTGAATATTTGATATGTATACTTGTAATGGAATATGGGATTCCAATAACGCGTCTGCTCATTGCATTCCGTTTCTACTTTGTCGTCAGCGCGAATACACGCGTCTCAGATGACTTTTCAAAATCGATTTTCTTGAAATCTAAGTCTCGGATGAAAAGATGTTATTCTACATTTTTTACTTATTTTCGCACCAGGAATTACCTCCTGCGAGTTTGTACCATCTTCTCGACCGCTCGCTGTATTTAATACATTATGAAATTCCTGGTTGTATAAGAAAGAGTCTCCAACAGTAAAAATTGGTATAAATAACTGTTTTTGAAAATTTAATTTCTATGAAGGAAACGTCGATAGATTAATTATAAACACACAGAGAACTCATAAAGAATATCATTCTGTGGATTTCTGATTTTTCCATGTTCGCGTGTGTTTTCCTCAAAGAAACTTCAATCGCGACAAAGAAAAGAAAAACGCAAAGAGCAATGGAACGATGTAATACGCGTTAGTCCAGTCGGGGTCTTGCCCCACTTCAATATCGCCAACAGATATTACGTCCCCGCATTAATCGTTCTCTCGTGGGAGATCGCGACGATATAGCACCACTCTTGAAAGAAGTTTGCTCATCTTACGCGCGATCTTTACTTCCGCAATCGAGGTCATCCTCGTAAAAAGAACGCACGCCTTGAAACGTGGCCTTTTTTTCCCTTCAAGATCTCGTCGGTCAGAAGTTTCAAAGGGTGTTTTACAAACGTTGTAATTGCGAAACTTTCAGTCAAAATGAAACAGATACCGGAGGGAACGAGAAAAAAAAACATGAAACAATGGACGAACACTGTGGTTGTCCTCGCTGGTGCTCTACTTACAGTGAGGTTAACGTTTCAGATAACTTTATTTCCTTCTAAATCAACCACTGTTTTAACTTGCTGAGATATTTGTACAATGAAATTAACATTTTAAGCGATATCTATAGTACCTGTCACAAGCTTCTAAAAATGAAATCGTGTATTGTTTTTGGTTCAATTTAAAGAGGAATTTTAGTTACAAGCGTAGATAGTACATTATTTTTTTTATGGTGCTCTTTGGCAACCAATTAATTTTTACAGTTCCTTCTTTCATGAAAGTTTTTGTATAAAATAAGTAACTGAAATTTATCTAGTGACCTGAATATGTTGACCGAACCATGAATATCTCATTCCGTTGAATATATTTTAATGATGAAATTGCGTCATATACTTCCATTCCATTAATATAAATTCTGGTGGCGAAACCCTTTTCAGAGAATTAATAACATTAACGATTTTGTTTCACGAAACTTCATCGAATGAATTATATAAAATTTCCTGGACAGGTATTTTGATAATTAAAAATTTCGTCCTCTAGATGTAACTTACGAATATTACGAAATGAACATTCAAAAACTTGTAACTATTAAGGAAATCTGCTCACATTTCGTCTAATATCCTTTTTATTAATAACACAATATCTAACTTAAATTCAATAAAGTTACGGAAAAAGGTAAAAAAACATAAAAATCTTCTAGTTAATTTCTGAACTAGGCATTGTAAAAATTAGATTTGTTAAAGACGTATGTATTGATAATATAGATTCTGTTAATTCTCTTTAGTGGCTAACAAGAAATATACATTTAATTTATTATTATTATTTCTCCACATAGAATTACCCCTATTTAGTTTGAAATATTTATTAGATGATATCCTGTATATAAAATTTTGTGCTTCTTTTCTACAGGAATTTTTAACTCAGTCTCAACTGTGTATGTTTATCCTCGAGGATTTCATTTTCATTCCTCCTTGCACTTTTATCCTCTAACTGCGTACTGCACCCTTCATAAGTTTGTAAATACAAGCACAAGAAGAAAAGTAAACGTACATTCCGTAACGTTAAGTTTCATTGTATCTGCGTAACTGAGACGTTCTTCTAACTATTTCCTAAGTAAAAAACTGCATCGAAAAAGTTTTATCTAACATTTTTGATTCACTTTTCCCTAGAAACTTAGTCATTGATCCCCGTACAACACTCAATAAAACAGAAAATCTTCCTCAAGAATGCTAATAAATATGTAAACTTTCAGAAATATTTCCAACCCGTTTAGCTGCGATAAAATTAATTTCGTTTTCGGTGCTCGTGATTTCCCCCGCCCCCAGTGGTGGGAATAGTGCCGTTGTTGGTGTCACATTCATCGAGGCATCACTGTAGAACGTATACACACGTCTTTAACAGCTACAAAGTTAAACAGAATAGTTCTTTTAAACATTTTTTTCCTCTCAGCGCCTCGAGTATAATTTTCATAACAGACAAGTTTATTCGACCAAATACCATCTGCCAGAGGTAGCGATTATAATTTCTAAACTAACCCACGCAATGTCTATAGTAACGTTAACAAAGGAGAGATCACTTTAATAACTAATTTACCTTCGATAACGAACCACTTAGAACGAGCACAAGTGTATTATAAGAAGAGACAAAGGAACGCGTGTGCACCGAAAAGACGATCGCAGATCGCTCGAAAGGAGAACCGAAAGGAACAACTGACGGTCTCAATACTCAGGGACATGATGTCGCTTCTTAATGCGACTTCGTTGTTGTCGTAAGTACAGACGGTAAAGTTAGAATATATATTTTACCTGACGGCGATGTCGTTCTGGCCGCGCGTTATTCCGCCGTCCTCGCTGAAAATGAAGATACGCGTCGTGCCACGATACCATTTGATGCTGTGAAGCCCTTTGCACTGGGGCGATTTCAGGACGCACGGCAGTTGCACCTCGGTCCCGAATTCAGCGTGCTTTTCGCTCTTCAGCCACGGTTCGCCGCTTCCTGGAACAAACGTAACGCAAACGCCATGAATTCTGCGCCCATGTTCGTTTCTATGTTTGCTTGTTTGCAAAAAGGATAAACTTTCGACGGAATCATTTTATCCGGCGCGTGTACGTGACCGTTTCGAGGACCATACAGTTACCATTCGCGAATGAGTTATTAAATCATCGACACGTTCTGTGATGCACCGACAACGCTTGAAGAAATATTCGAATGTGTAATCGGAAGCTTTGAAATATATAATTCATAAAAAAAATATTGTGAATAATAAACATAAAAAAGTTACCATTTTTCTGATTTTCTTTATTTCATTCTTTCATTTCTTATCAACTTAAAAGCTTAATATACTGGATTTTGTAGTCTTTAATTTTCTATCGGAACAAAAGGTCTAAGTTGATAAATGAAAATAATTAAAATAGGACAAATCAGTGAAACGGTAACTTTTTTTGTGGGCTACTGTATATACATTTAGAGGATTGTTAGATAAGAAAATTTGTTAAGATGATATGTTAATGAGTCTAATTTTGTCTGTAGGAAAAGCTAGCCGAGAAACTCAATAGTAGAGAATAGAGTTGCTTAAGTATGCTTCTGTGAAAGTAGATACAATAGTTGTATAAAACTTTGCTTAGTATGTAATAGATGTACCAATAAGTAATCCACTATGGTACCAATAAACTAGAAACACATCATATTTAGCTTCATATTTAGAATGTCTTTCTGATTTTCTGTTTAATCAAAATGGCCGAGAATGACACCAACACATCCACAATACTTCGAAGATAGCACAGAGTCTTGAGTTGTTTTAAAACAAACACAAAATTTCACAAAAAATTGTAGGCTACTTAAAGGTACACCTGATAGATATACATAGATTGTTCTTAACTTCGATTACCTTATTCGTATTACAGAATATTTCAAGAAATGCAAGAGCCAAACGATACGTATATTTTATTGTGGCATACCATTATGTACTCAGTCAATATTTTATAAGATCTTCTATCGTTTCAATATCTGATAGTTTTCATACAACTTAGATTTGGGTAACTATATTTCAAAATGAGTGTCCAGATTGATTTAATTAAGTTAAATTGTTCGTTAACTGGCTCGTTTGTATAAAATTATTAAAAGACACTTTCTCATCACTGATGTCGATAAGGACATTTTGAAACATTTTCTTACCTGACAAATGAACAAAGTAGCGAAGTTTAAGCTAGAGTAAGACTCTTATATAAACTTCAAGATTTAAGATCCACTGTTTTTCAAAGTCATATAAACCCCAACCACTTTACGTCGCGTTTTAGTCTCCATGTTACACATTTATTGATGTTTATAAAACCTCAGAGCAGAGAGTCAATTCTCTCGATGACCCAGAATCCATTTCGCGAAATGACACACAGTACAAGAGCATTTCAATATTTCTTTCGTATCGTCGCTAAAGCTATAAATATAACGCTTTTTACAGAGATACGAAATGATAAATCACACGGGGAATTACAACGCAGTACAGTACGGTACGGAAATTTTTTGTTCTAATCTGAAAGCACGGCATTGAAATTCACAACAGTCTGTACTTTGTATTCATTTTAAGTTACGGAACGTTCTCCTCCGTAAGCTACAATAAACATTTCACTCTTCCTTAACTATAAAAAGTGATCTAAGTACGCGTGCGCGCGCAGGAGCTCATAAAAATGAAAACCAATTTATGTCTATTCTTTCGACGACTAATATTTTTCTCGCATTACGGCGAATTTATCACTGTTATCTAAATATTAATTAGAGGCAAGGGTTGAACTCTGAAAGCCAAGTCTGTTCTAATCTACATACACACTCATGATACCATGTTGTGAACGCGGCAGTAAATTTCCAAGTCACAACTTATGATAAACAAGAGCATAATTCTTGGTTAATTCTCGCGAAAACTCTGCGCAGTCAAGAGAGAGAGAGGGAGAGAGCAGTGGGAAACTTGCGAAACTGGAGGCACCTTGGAAATTGACGACTTAAAGTGATTTATTAGCGGTTCCTGTGACACACAGAATTTCATTCGTCACTGCCCCGTGGTTTTCGTTGATTTAACGAACGCATTAAAAAGCTAGCGCACATTTCCATTTGATAAATTCAATAAGCAACGAGATAAATCATGTTTCATCGGATGGAGAAAGTTCTTCTCACCCTTATACAGTTGTAATCGACTGACAGAGATATGAAAATTGGATGTTCGTTTACGAAGTTTCGTTTCGAAACATATTTCCCCTGTACGGAATTCTATTTTATGCGGTTCATCCGTTTCCTCAATTTTCCAAACGTCGTGCCAACTGCTTCGACGATCCCCTCTACGAACCGCATAAACATATCGCCCATAAAAATCCCGTTCGCCATTGAATCGAAAAGCTGTCTCGGTGGAGACAATAATCAGACAGTGGCTTTCGCCTACAGTAAGTTATTCCTGCGTCGAGAGCCGATAATACTTTCATGATACACTACAGGTGAATCATGAAAATTATTGAATCAAATCCTGTTCAAAAGATTACCATACGCCCAAGGATGAATTGAAGACAATGTTTTTTATCGCTTATTACGTTTTAGAAAATATCCATGCGCAAATGAATAAATTGCTGAGGAATATACGACAGTTATAACGAAACACAAAAACCAAATTGCATTTCTTGTATTACCATGGCATATCTTCAGTTCTCAGATATTTGAAACTTTAAAATAGAATTAACTTCTTATTCCTTCAACTGCTTGATATCGACAAGTTATCGAAATAAAATATCACTGCGCGTTTTTGTATAAACAAACAACTGATCTATACTTAAGCTCGGCTTTAAAACTAGAATCAGTCTCATTTTCACTAATTACCATCTTCCTGTCTCTTTTCTTCTCTTCTGCTGTTCCATAATATTTTTCTATTTTGTTGTATATTTTTTTCTACGGTGCAATAGAGACTTTATTATTATTAGTAAATGCGGAACCATATGTGTTCTAATAAAAGTATTTAACAAGTTATCGAAATAAAATATCACTGCGCGTTTTTGTATAAACAAACAACTGATCTATACTTAAGCTCGGCTTCAAAACTAGAATCAGTCTTATTTTCACTAATTACCATCTTTCTGTCTCTTTTCTTCTTTTCTGCTGTTCCATAATATTTTTCTGTTTTGTTGTATATTTTTTTCTACCGTGTAATAGAGACTTTATTATTATTAGTAAATGCGGAACCATATGTGTTCTAATAAAAGTATTTAACCCTCGAACACCGAATGCCAGGTCAATATGTATATTAAATTGTCCCAAAAATTCTTTTCATAATTCACTTTGTTGAAATTGTGGTATTCAATTCTTTCTTAATTTTGCAACAATGCGTACAGTGTCCTGAACTCGTTCTGTACGCCTGGAAAGATGGAAAACCGGAAAAGGCTTCGGCGACACGTGATGCTACACTGTTTCAAGAAAGGCAACAGTGCTGAGGACACTACCGATTAGATTTACGCCGCGTATGAGGATGACATTGTGACTATCCAGACCGTTCGCTACCGGTTCAGAAGATTTAGAGCCGTAGATTTTAGCCTGGATGATCGAGAGCATAGTGGCGAGCCATCTACCACGGATACGGTTGTCATCAAGACCCTGATCGATGAAAAGCCCCGGTACACCGTTCCTGAGATTGCAGACACTCTAAACATCCCGTAGATAATAGTTCATAACCATCTCATAAAGCTTGAATACGTGAATCGCTGTGAAGTATGGGTACTCCATCAGTTGACGTAGTGCAACATGTTGGACCGAGTTTCCACTTGCGATTTGCTTCTCCAACGTAACGAAAGAGACCCTTTTTTTTTTAAAGAAATTGGTCACTAGGGATGACTGTTCGATCCTGTATAACTACATGGTACGCAAACGATTCTAGTCTAGTCGAGATAAGGACCCCTAATATCTCGCCAGAGCTGGGCTTCGATCCAAAGAAGGTTCTGCTGTCCATCTGGTGGGAGTGCAAGTGTGTCGTCTATTATAAGCTCCTTCCATAAAACTGAACCATTAACTCTTTGAAGTATTGTTCTCAACAGGACGAACTTAAGGCAGCGAGCGCCAAGAAACGTTCGGAATTGGTAAATAGGAGAGGCGTTGTCTTCCACTATGACAACGCCAGATTCTTTGGCCGTTCGAAACAAGTTGTTGCAATTTGATTGCGATGTTTTATCTTATCCTCCTTACTCTCCAGACCGTGTCCCTTCGGATTAGTACTTGTTTCTTGCTTTTCAACGTTTTATTTGTAAGACAAAATTCGACTCTTTAAATGACATAAGAAATCACCTTTGTTAATATGTTGCTAGTAAGTCTAAGGAATTTTGGAAAGGTGGCATCATGAGGCTTCTGGAGAGATAAAGGAAGGTCGTGGAACAGAATGGATAGTATATATTTTATTAATATTGTACCATTTGTGAAATTCTGTACTGTGAATATCTAGTGAGAAACGAAAAGAACTTGTAAGGCAACGTAATACATATCTACCGTAAGTTGGGGTAACTTTGGCTCAGTTAGGGTACCTTTCTCCCAGTCAGAAAATGATCATTTTCGGTTTCGTAGATCTGCAAATAAAGTTGATTTTCACGTGAAAATGATTTTCGGAAAAATACCTACAAAATAGCTGCAAAATTGAGAATGATCTTTTTCTGACTTTCTGATAAAGTTACTCTGACTGTTTCAAAGCTATTTCAATTTATGGTATATGTATATTTTCCTTCTCAAATGTTTCAGAAGAATAATAAGAGTAATATTTATTACAAACCGTTCGTACAAAGTATAGAGATACAACTAAACTTTTATTAAGGGTCAAAATGAGAGTTAATGAACGAAGTCTATAGTGTAATTAGTTTTGAGAACAAAATATTAGTTGATAATGGTATTTGCAATAATGTTATTACAAATAATTGCAAAAATGTTCTTTTGTAAATAATAGAATTTTCTTATTGAACGGTTTATCATGTTTAAATACAAACATTTTTTCCTTTCTTTTATTGGAAATCGGATCACATTTAGTTTCTACAAGATCGAAGACGTTGGGTGTGTACCACGGGGATGTATTGGGAAAGAGAAAACGCCAAAGGAGGTGCCGTTATCCAATACTTTGGAAACGAAAATCTGTTAAAGTTTGAGGGTCGCAGATGGTAAGTAGTGAAAGCAGTGTCCGCTTATCTGTGCGGGGAATTGGATCCTAAAACCGTATCACACCGCAAATGTTATATTCAAGTGGTGAATAACGTAGTGTCGCGAAGTTTCATATTACAGTTTTCTTTCTCGTCTCCTGTGACGTAAAACTATGGTTGTTTAACTGTAGTTGCTCAATACATAAGAAATGACTCGAAGCCCGGTAGCTGTTTTCCACTTCAGAAAGCTGGATGTCAATGGTTTTCTATTTGAATAGTGACCGTTCATGAATGCTCAAATAGTTAATTAGTTATTCGAGAAATGTGACATAGAAACTATTTCGTGGTAATTGCTGTTGACTTGCAAACATGTTTCAAGAGGTTAGTTAATTTATAAAGTACCGAGAAACTGTACAACACTGGTTTCGGTTTCAGTTTCGTTACAGCCAAAAATTGTTGCTTCAATAAAGTTGTTTGATAAACACAATTTGTTTTAAATCTCTGCTCGACCGATTGTGCGTTGAAAATCGGCCAACTCTGTCGAGCAGCTTAATAATCGGTTGAAAATCATTCAAGTAAATTGATTCGACGATTTAAACGGTTAACTAGCCATCGAGTAATCGATTAACCGCGCTACTAATTATGGTAAAACGCAAAACGTGCAAACCGTACTACGAATCTAACACAGTTCGCTGACTTTCAAATGTATTCCGACCGAATAAGTAGGTTTCGTTTTACGAATTGCGTATGCAATGGCTGTTCGTAGGGGCAGGTCGCGCGAGCTTTGGTGAATTTTTTATGTTATCGATTATACAGCTGCCCGGATAAAGGTGGTCGTGAAACGGAAACGTGATGCGAAGATTTAGATTAGAAACGATATATAGGTGACGTTCATTTCGGTGTGTAGAAAAGAAGAAACGCATATTCGAAGATAAGGTATCATATGTTTGTATGAAAGCCCTAATGAGCACACCGAAATTATGTGGGGAAAGACTGGTTCATATTTCGAAGATTTCGATTATTAACGATATACATATATAGGTGGCGTTTATTTCGGTGTGTAGAAAAAAAGAAACGCATATTTGAAGATAAGCTATCATATATTTTTATGAAAGTCTCGAAGAGCATACCGAAATTATGTGAGGAAAGACTGGTCCATATTTCGAAGATTTTGATTATTAACGATATACATATATAGGTGGCGTATATTTCGGTGTGTAGAAAAGAAGAAACGCATATTCGAAGATAAGGTATCAAATATTTGTATGAAAGCCCCAAAGAGCACACCGAAATTATGTGAAAAAAGACTGGTCTATATTTCTATCTATAATATCTGAAAACCTGCAGGTGAAGGAAAGAAACTTAGTGGTCGACATTTTGCGTTTTATTATATGAACATCTAACAACACATTTTGTTACGTATAAGGCTGTAGGAAAGTATTATCATTTATTCTACGCAATTCTAGATTAGTGTTATAAATACCTATGAATAGTATTCATTTTTTTTAAGTGCCAGGAGGAGTAACAATATAAAAATAGTAAAGAAATGCATGAAATGAATTAGTGTATCTAAACGATTGAAGTATAATATTATTCATAGTTCAAGAAGTTTAAGTGTAGTAAGTGTTAGTATGAACCTGCTGAATCAATTTTGCTTTAATCTTTTATAAAGCTGAGCTATATTTATCCACTTTCGTAAAATAACCTAGTTTTCCAGTAAATGTAAAACTCAAATTGACAGAAATAAGAAGTCAGTTCCAACATGATTGTCACTGTCATACATTATAAAGGGTTAAGAAAAATCATGGGAAGGAAAATTCAAGTGTTAAAAGTTAATATTTGACTTGATCCAGTTTTATAACAGTAGATCTCTATTAGTTATTGTCAGGATTAATAATGTGGGCCAAATTATTATAATAATTCGGACAAAAACATTCCCATTAAACTCGTCTTACATACTTCAATATTTAAAGAAACGTGAAGAAATCTATACAAAACTGTGTTCTAACGCGTGTATATTTACGTTTTACTCTAATATACCCAGTTTTTTAACCTTGTCTTATTACTACCTGGATTAAGCGACATCCCTTTCACGCAATGAACACTTTAACGTCGAAACGGTGGATTCAATAAGACAAACAGCGACATTAAAATCACGAGCAGCGAACTGATTCTCGGCGATTTCTCAAGTCCCGTTTCCATTATAACTGGCGACGGTTTCAATCTGCAGAAAGCGAACCAGAATTTATTAACGAAACGCGAGCATTTATCACGATCCACGTCGGCCCGGCTTCATTTCTGCCGGCGAAATTACGTATTCAGATGTCTGAGCCCATCGAGAAGTCAGGAATCACGCGTGCTCCTGGGGGTCAATGCATGCCGGGTCGTTTATAGGTTCGCCCAGCGCGACGGTAGAACCGATTTTCCAATGAAACTTTCCGCATCAATATGCAAATTGCTCTAAAAAATATGTCGGCTACGACTGACGACACGAAACACCGATTGCAGCTGAGAATCATAGGAAATTCGATGATCGGTCATAAGTACAAATGAGCCATCGAAAGGACGAAGTTGTCTTATGGGGCATTTCAGACAGAAAACCGTGTTTCGAATTCTGTATTTATGCATATCTATGAAATGATCTTACTACACTGAATCAAATGATACTTTCTTAATCGAGTAACTTATTTTTTATTTAATTGGACATAAAGTTTGCAAGTTCGTACAATGTATAAGTGTCATCTGAAAATATTACAAAATTCCAATACGAATATTCTCGAAACTTTATTTTCACACCTCGTGTATCTTAAAATAGTTCACTAAGTGATGTGTCTGGACCAATTAAGTTAAGAATATCTAGAAATCTCTCGAAGTACATTATCATTACGACAAAAACGAAAACTAGTGAAATTGTATTCTATATATTGTACATTATACCAAATTAGCTAGTTTATGATAGTAATCATCATTCAGAAACTGGTGTTATCTTAATTACCATTGGTCCAATAATGCAAACGGCCAGTATGAACTGTTTTACATTTTTATGAAGATTACAGTCTATTGGTAGGACAATTTTTTGTCGTGGAACATGTATAAATACGAAGGCACTTACGTGACTAACATCGAAAATCTCTTCTGCCTCAAAAACTAGCATACTTCTAATTTATATTACTGTGCTTTACTCAGTCTG
Source organism: Dufourea novaeangliae (assembly GCF_001272555.1). Lineage (NCBI taxonomy): Eukaryota > Metazoa > Arthropoda > Insecta > Hymenoptera > Halictidae > Dufourea > Dufourea novaeangliae. Next base: position 1,546,580 of record NW_015374156.1, on the reverse strand, counting down.
CTCACGAGTATTTGTAATAAAAGTTCTGAACACTATTTTTCAACACACATGAAAATAAAATTGTCATTTAGTGAAATTTCCAAGTGTTCCATAGAAAAATTTGCATTCAATTGATACACGTATCCGTTTACCTAGTGACAACAAGTTGTCAGAGCACGTCCACGGTCGTCGAAATGGATTTCTATTATCGAATACGCTGCATCAGACGAAAAGAGACACGGATACTATAAACGGGCGCGATTTCGGTGGAAACGGATCCAATAAACTAACTTCCACTGTACCTGCTATTTTATAGTTCCGCAAGAACCATAAAATCCGACGAAGTTGTTACAAAACTGCTCGCTGACGGAGTGTATCTTCGTGGTATTACTGCTTCGAGCAACCATTCGGCCCTCAAATTTGCACGTTCGTTTACTTTGAAATTTGTAACTTTACAGTAAGTTCGCGTGACCCTGATACGAAAGCGTGCGCTGGAAACGTTTCACTCGGTGATGTAGATTCGGCCAGTCATAACGATTAAGAAATCATTTATATTTAGACGAATTAACCGATACAGAGAGAGAGTACAATATTTCATTGGAATAGTTTTACATAGATGAAACTAAGAAATTGTAAGATCAGAACAAAATGGAATTTCAATTATGCGTCGTATGGATAGTTAATAACATATTTGTACAGGTGGAATAAAACAAATGGTACAGTCCAATTTGGGGTAAGCTACGTGCAAAAATAAGACGATAATGTGAAATAACATTTCTTCGTATGTTCTCCGTTTTTTAAATACACGAATTTCAACATTCATCTGACACGTACACCACCGTTCATAAGTATTTGGTCGTCCATATAAAATTTAACTTACTAAAAAGTGTGGCAAATTTTTGAAACGAAGTAGCATTCTTCATAATATAGGAAATTCTAAAAATGCAATGTGAAATGAACAGGATTAAACTCTTCGATGGGAGAACACTTACGAGCGGTAGTGTACAAGGTCCGGCCGAATAATATTTAAAAGCGGGCACCACGCGATTCTATATGAAAAAATATGAAAAAAATATAAAATAGAAATTTGTCATTCTCGGTTTTGTTTTTAAGAAAATCGGATTTGAAAATTAATCTGGAACGCTTGCATTCGGCATGGTAGTAAGTAGAAACGGAATACAATGATCAGACGCACTAGCAGAGTCCGATTCTATTGCACCGCGTATGCAACAGATATTCGAAGTCGATTTCCTCGAAAACTAACTCCAGAATGACATAATTTTATTCAATTTTTTTTTTCAAAATGTACTTCAAATACACTGTATTGAAATAGCTGTATTAAAGTTGAGGGGCATCAGTTCGAGCAACTATAGCTTCCAAATAGTAAGTATGTATTAAAAATTATTTTGTAAATATCTCATTAACTATTAGGTTTAGGACGTATGAAGGTCGACATATTTTTACGCAGAATTTGATACTTTATCGATCTATGGTACAAAAAATAGATCATTCCGTTAAAAAAAGTCAAGGTGACCTTGAAATCTCTGAAATGACTCCACTAACAAAAAAAGCACGTGACATATAAGATGTGACCCTTAATGCCATTTAAGTGACATGCCTGAAAATTTTCATAAAATGTACCGCTAAGTCATTATTCCAAGTGATAAAGGAAGCTGAGACACTGTGTGTATTCGTGTTGGGAATAAGTAGAAACGGACTGTAATAGACAGACGCGAGAGTCGAGCCCTGTTCAATCGCACGTGTATCCAACAGATTTTCGAACTCGATTATATCGGAAACGAAGCATCGTACGAAAAAATTTTATTTCACATTTTGACGTATTTTTACACGTAATAAAACCTCCTGGTCGGCTATACCAGCTGTTCAAAAAATATTCGTTTAGTTTCGATGGGCTCCGTACTTGAAGGATTAAAATGACAATCATTTGTGACAGTTGTGCTGTTAACGGAAAGTTTGGTATCAGTTACCGATCACTGTTATGACGGAGATTATTTTTACTGCGTGTTCTACGACCAAGGACTAAAATATGATTTTAATTAAAGTTTAATTGAATGCAAATGTAAATTTAAAGGATAAACACGAGGAACGCTTTATTACACAAAACTGTTTATGGGTAAATATAATATCCGCATCATTTAGGGACGTTGGTGCTCTTAGAAGCTTCTATGTTTTCGAAATTTTTCGGCGCAATCTCTGCAGCGTCGATGGCCTAACCACTCCGTTTTACCTAAGCATTCGGGTTGGTCGATTTTACAACGGTTCCACGCCCCGAGAAAATTATGCCAACTACGTGGCTCGCATGAGCTGAAAATTTCGATTACTGCCAATCCTCGACTGGAATTTCAACCGATCCTTTTCGAGTTTTACAATAATAATGGAACGGGATCATTCCTTGAATTATTCAATTGCACATTCCCTTTAACTGGACGCCGTGTCCTGTTAAAAACAAAATTTGTCATTTTCAGATAACATTTCGTTCGCACGTTGGGTCAGAAAGAAACTTGTAAAGCCTTTTAGATTATTTTTGAGTGATAAACATTATTAATATTAATAAGTATTAACATGGCACAAAATTCAAAACTCTCAGAAAGAAACTTGTAAAGCCTTTTAGATTATTTTTGAGTGATAAACATTATTAATATTAATAAATATTAACATGGCACAAAATTCAAAACTCATTTCCTTTTTTCTCAAGCTGTTACGAACACGTAAACTTTAAATTTGAAGTTCAAATTGCAAAGCATAACTTTGGTGGAATACTGCTCATTATTTTTTGTAAAAGAAAATAATTGAAAAGTTATTACTGAACTAGATAAATTGTATAATACTATTAAAATAACAATAAAATAAGATAGTTTCGAATAATTCTTTCAATAATGAGTATAATTTTTAATAATTGACCAAGTAGTAGTTCTCTTAATGTTTATAAATTGCTCTAAACATTAGCGAATTTTACTCCTTAATCAAGGTGCCACTGTAGTACGTACTTTGTCGATTAAAACAAAACAGATAAGCTGTTATATATCTATCAAGTGTATTTTACCATAAATATTTATAATTTACACGTTATTTGAATCGACACCGTTCTGCCAGTGGTTCAAACCATTTCCGCAGAGTTAATGGGTTACCAAAAAACAAATTCGTTTCTGCGTCGTTATTACTATGTTTTACCGTCCGCGGAACGAGGTTCGATAAATGATGAAATTTCTTGTTCCAAGTGAGTTGAATCTGCGGAACACCAGATCAGGTAAAATGGAATAAACGACCACGCTTTAATACATATACATCGTAAATTGTATAAGAACACGACTTAATTACAGAGCAATTAATTATGCCATTAATAATTCCAATCCATAAATTCCGAGTCCTCTTTTCGCCATTTCAAGAGTGACGTGAAAAGCGGTGCTTCTGAAAAATATGGCTACATTAACGGAGGTAAAAGCGCAGGTAAAACGAAGGAAAAAACTATGCTACAATTTCCCATGTTAATTAGCTCTGACGTGATTAAATAGAAAAATAACATTTATTAAGTCCCACTATTGACTAAATGTCCGAGAATAACAAACACGAACAAAGTGACTTCAAGAACCTAAAAATGTTACCCAACAATGTGCAAATTTGTAATATATCAACTTTAACGATTATGAATAGAAATTTTGAAGTAACCATTAATTTTTTAAGATACCAACAATTTGTGATTTTGCAGCAATCATTGCCAATTTAAAATTTCAAGTAACCATTAATTTTATAAGTTATCAGCAATTTGTAAGAGTCTTTTAGCAATCAACAACCGTGTAATACATGAGCATTTATATCTACACACGTATGTATGCATGGTTTTACTATACTACATGCTTGTACTTCCTGTGCTTTCACTGTGAAGACAATAATAGTTCACAAACTGCATTAAACTACAGTCATTTTCCTCAATTTCTAACGCTACTATTCGTGTTATAAACGACTTCGTGAACAAAAGCATTAACCAGGGTGAAACTTTTGGAATTAAGAATACAGGAACGTTAACGAAAAAAAATACAAATCCAATACGACTTGAAAGAGATCGATTTGATCAGATCATGACAAACTGTTATAAATTTTACCTTACCTTAATATTTATTTTAGCATAAATTATGGGATATTATGTGTTCCATTCAGACACTGATTTTCTTTTGATCTTACATAATACCTCTCTTTGTTGTATTTTCCATTGTTCTCAAATATTGAAGATCAAAAATTATTAACTGAAAAGTCGGACATGCGATCATGAAATAAACAAGAATTTACTATTATCCTGTTTAAACAGTACCATATTTGTTCAGTTATTCAAATAAATATTTTATTTACAGAAATGTATCGAATCGCTATATCCAACAAGTAAATTTTACACGTTTACATTCAATTCAGTCAAAACTGTAATTTCTATTTCGGAACAGCGAGTTGCAGTTTTCAATTTTTTAAAACCGCTTCACAATTTTATCAAGTGTGTATTTTGTCATAACATCTCAATTGTAATCGAATAGGTATTTCGCGCCTGGATTGTACACAATTTTTCAAATATGAAATTATGAGATTGAAACTAGTATCAAATATTGTCTTGAAAACATAAGCTAGTGAAAAATCTGTTAGAAATAGTAATCACTTGCAGACAGTAGAAAAGGTACGAACTTGTTTATTTTTTCATTCTTTACTGACTTCTAAAATTATTCATTTTTTCATTAAGTTCTCTTTCATACGCCCGCCATGCTGGGTAAATATTAATAAATACGGTTCATTTCGTCCTTTCTTGCGACATCTCCGTTTTGTCCCGAAAATTGTGCACCATGCATCATAATATCTAGCTTTAATTTTCCCCATGAGAAGTAGATTAAATTCAAGACGTTTCCAAACTATTTCCTTCCAAAATCACGGCGTATATTGAAGAGTGACATTGCATATTATTGAAGCAACATAGGCTATGACATGTTGAAAAATATATATTCAATTGAAAAAATTGTTGTAATATATAGAATTAAGTGTAAATATTGTTAGATGCTACAATCCAATATTTTTACAATGTAATATGAAATACGAGTGGGAATCAAAGTATGCACATACACGTCACAAACGATATGTTCTCACAGTTTGACAGTAACTACACTGTATTACTTTTTATCTTTGTAACGGTAATGTTACCATACATTTTACGTTCTATAGATAGAGCTATAGACAATATAGAACCAGAGAAACAGTAGACCTATAGAAACTGTAGGTCTATAGAGACTGTAGAACTATAGGACTACAAAACCATAGAATTACAGAACAGTCATGCAACTATATAACCATACAACTACACAATCATACAACCATACAATCACACGACCTTACAACCATACAATCATACAAACATAAAACCATACCACTATAATACTTCTACGATACATTTTAAGACCAATGAAAATATCCAATAAAACACGTGTGACATTTCAAGGTTACTCGTTCTGAATTTGAGTTTACTCGAAACAATCATTATCGTTTGCCAAGTAGGTAATTACGAATACTTCAAAATTCCCTATTTTTGCAGGAAAAAAAAATCAATTTTCTAGGAACGATTGCTTCTGTTTCCGGTAGTTCTCGTCCTGGCATAGAAATTATCTACCTGGGTTCGAATTCAAACGCAATACACCGGTACTTGCCTCTCTAGCCGTAGTGTGAAACCACCATAAAGCCAACGGGCATCCTTTGTTTCTCGCCTCCAATGCAGTGGCTGACATGGCATCGATTTTCGATGTCAAGATGACGTCCGATTGAGAGGGTCTTTATCAGTCGATAAATAAGAGAAATGGTCGCGTTCAGAAGGCCCATGAAATTAGAAGCGTTTCGGAAGATCGACATGATTCTCAGGGCTGGAGGGTGGGGGGGTTACGGACATTAAAATGTAAAGTAAGCTACGGCGGCGAGAAACGAGCGTCGCGCTGGAGCACCTGCAGATAACGACGTCCTATCACGGAGCCAAGAAAAACTTATCGACCCCGATGCTACGACATGCTGCGTGCTTAACCCATTTCGGAATTATACAAATTGCGGACGTATTAGCATAAGAACCGATGGAGAATAGAGGAGGTCGCCTAGCCGTGCAGCGAAGTTCATCGAGAAGATGAAGCGTCGAAATGACGCACGATACACGCGTATCAGTACCTGTCTGTCGAGCGATTCTGATTATTCAGGAAGAAGTTGGTGACAGTGGAACGAATGAAACTGACGAGAAGATTTATGGATGTTAATATCTCGAACTCAGCTAGTTACGTGGGTCATTTGAAAAGTTCTTGGAACGAGGTATAGATGATTTTTATAACTTGGAGTGAGTAGTATTTTTATCCGTGTATTTAAACTGCATAGAATTGTAAGGGAATCGATACGAATGGTGAAACTAATAATCATGGATTAATCTGTCACAGGTAAGAATATAGATTTTCATTTTATAATAATCCAAAGCGTATTATGAATAAACAAAATATTTTGACAGAATATATAAGTCTCTATTCTGTAAAATACATACATTATTTTATAAAATTTTTATGCACGTATATTAACACAGTTTTTTGAAGATGAATTTCAGTAAAATACAAGGGAAGGAGAAAATGAAATGTAATATATTATTTCCATTTGAAAGGGCAGAAGAATTTGAAAATCATTGTTAAAATAATGGTGCGTACAGGTTTCTCCACAGTTATGCTTTTCATGTTATATGCACTTTTATTTTCATTACTATCGTTACGTGCAATTCTTAATTAATATTTACAAGTTTTATATCTTGCATACAGTGGCAGAAAATGTATCTGCAATGCTAAATATTTCCCCAAAACGCGCACATAACTCCATGACTACAACATTAACAGAAATTTGCATAACAGCAAGAGCTCAATAATTTAACGAAATTATTTTAATATTTACAAAAATGGTTGAAATTTTCAAGGGTTGTGGAGAAAGGCAAAAAAGAGAAATGAAGTATTACGTGTTTAAAGGTACACAGAGAGCTTGTCTGTACTAATTAAGCTGGGCAAATTGAAAGCAAATAATGAATTGTCTTGGAATCAATGGAAATTGACAATAATATACCCATTGTTGATCCATTAATAATTTGGAAATGTTATTACCTCGAATCACGTTTTCGGGCATCAAACAATTTTTAATGGATTTTATTCTGGTCAGTGCTGCGAAAAAGGGGATTGTTCAATATTCATTTACGGACAAAAAGTAGAATATATCAGAATGATCTTCTCTTGAGCATATTCGCAACAGAGTAGAATTCAGTTCAACAAATTCTTATTAAACTATAATCAATAACAATTGTGCTGCAATGTTTCATATTGCTTTTCAGCTTTACATTTCCTGTGACTATATTTATTATACGAAACAGTTAGCATTAATAAAATTGCTGTAATATAACCTGCATGGAAAATCAAGCTTTCAAGCTGTTTCTTAGTAAACTTATTCACTTTCGGAAAATTAAAGTATGGTTCACAATGCTTCATTAAAATTTCATCATTTTCTCGGTGTACATATATTAGAAGATTATTTTGTGAACTAATTTACAAATATAGTAGACAGCAGAAATAAAATATATTAGTAGAGGAAATGTATGATATTGTAGACATAAATGACTAATAACGAACTACATTACTGTACGATTATTTATTCCAATCAAATTTCTTAAAGGAAAGAAAAGAAGTTTGTTTGCGTATTTACTATATATTATTCATTCTACACAGATTTCATGATTTGAATAATTTAAGTAATGCTAGCTTTTGCAACTTCTCCACTTCTCTTTCTATCCCAGTTATATTTTCTATATTAGTTTGTATATATTGCACTGTAATACTTTGAATACTAGCAGGACAATAATAACTGGATTGTAGATCTTTGTACACCTTCCAATTATCATGGAATATTTTAGAAGATTAATATTCAAGAACGAGAATCACAACAAATTTGGTTCCCAAACGAATTTACTTATTTTAATTAACTTCACTTATTTTAATTAAGTATCTTGTTTCACCCACGTATATCATAGACTAATAAATTCGCACTTTGATAATAGTAAGCATTATTAAGATAACCACTAATTAAGGAATTCGAAATGCAAAGGTGGTCGTAGCATTAAATACCATCAAAAGCTCGTAGAATCTGAACGTACTCTACAACGATATCAATTAATTTCGGCGACGACCCAACAGACCATTCACCGAAACCAGAACCGCAATCGCGTTAAAACCATATCCGTGCGAGGGCAAGCGTTATCATACGAGAAAGAAAATTCGCCCCGAAAAATAGGGGTGAAAGTAATTGAAATGGTATCACGAAAGGATATTTGAATGCCTGGTAAAAGCGCCGTCTATTGAGAATCCAATGAGTCGATGGAGCAGGAGATGAAGTAGAAACAAACAATGTGGAACCAGCCGCCTCGCTGATGCCACTTCTATTTGTGGCAATTCGAGCACTTCGGCACAGTTAGGGGATTGCTTGTTGATACATATTTGCAAACAAGTTTATTCACGTTGTACAGGAGAAGACGATTGGCACAATTAAATCTTACTAGAGCACAGAACTTCCCACTTTAACGAGGAGGTCGCCATTACTACAATGGAACGCGTCATTCAGTTAGTGTTATGTCTGGCACGACGAAACGAAATGATGTTAATGCCATTAAACAAAACGATTCTTAACCTTTTACGCGGGGTTATATTGAATCGACGCCGAATGAAAAGGACTCGACGATGATATTGCAGCGTTTCGAGAGGCATTTACATTTCGCTTGTAAAAATCATTCTTAACGTTTTCCGTTACGAGCTCTTCCGTTTTCAGATGGTTAATTCGTCGGGGATTTAACGTTTCCGTATGAAATTTCAGTAATCTCCGAGAACAGGAAATCTTCTCACGTGGTAGACAAAACGGAGGCGTTTTGAAACAACTCGTTTTATTATGAATGAAAAATAATCTCAGGTTTTATGCTGCTCTTTTATAACTGCAGGATTGTTCGAAGATGTTTGGAGTGAAAATCTACGACCATTGAACTGCTCGTGCTACTTTTTATGAAGAAGAAAAATTTATTCTTTTATATAGTATAACGTCAAATGCACTTGAATAAAACAGAATAAAATATCTGTACATTCTGAGAGGCAAAATTTTACGGAGTTCAAGAGAAATTTATATTCTTTAGGAAGTCTTTCGTAAAATTCAGAAGAATCTGAAAACAATACAAAATGTTTCAAAAGGGTCTAAGATTCGAGGGGCTGATAGTACTTATCGAGTCGAGTAAAAAAATGTCTAGTCAACATGGGCCGTAAAATAAATCCTTTCGATGCAAAATCAATTTCTATATTTACGAGCATTCGATGTCGTAAATATGTCACATCGCAACATATTAAATGTAAACTGAAGAATTAGTTTAGAAGTACATTAGTTGAAGGTTGTATAGTCTTTAATCCGCAGGTGTGACTTTTGTATTGAAATGGAAGGTAAGCATATCGAATATCTGCAACAAATATGAAAACAGACTATTGTCTTCATCATCGAAAGGATTAACTTTAGGACCCACGTTGATTAGACATTTTTGACTCCATTCAATGAGTACTATAAGTATCCAAAGTCTTAGACTCTCATTTTTAAACACCCTGTAAACAATTTTAGATCAAGATTTATTTAATTTGCACATTTACGTACATATATAATAACGTAAATACTAAATAATTAGATGCATAAGTTTCGCAATCTAATGATTACACGTCTCTTAGATATTCGACACTGTAGACCATCTTCGATACAATCCTCAGTATTCTTAGCTAATCAATATAATTACTACAGCTTTCTCTTTCACTGATTAAAAAAAAACAGATATTACTATAACTTTCAGTACAACGATCTTTCACTGGTTACCAATATTTTCTATACCATGGAGACTGAAAATTAAAAATTCAACACGTTTAAGTACCAACCGGCGCATTATGCATGATGGGAATTATTCACGCGACACTTCGCCGCGTGAAATTCGTAACGAACAATAAACAATCGGACAAGGAGAAACGGCGATGCATTTATTTCGATCGCAGCGACGTCGATTACCGAAACACCGGGGAACGGAAATGGGGGGGAGGGGGGAATCGGTTAAAGGGATGAGAATGATTAAACGGAAAAATATGGCGGCTCTTGTTTATCTCTTTCTCGTTGTATTCAGCTTCTACCGATAAAGAGAGAATAACAACGTCTAAGCCGGCGTTGGCTACTATGAGAGGCAGTTTTTCAGCCGAAGCTTAAGTTTAAGCTCACCGGAGAGTTTCTCGGTGTCCATACGCGGTTTCGTTCGAATTCCGTTCGTTCCGGTGTTGGTTAAGCCTTCGTGTATAATATATAGTCGAAGTTATCTACATTCGTGAATCACCGGCGACAACTGACAGTTAACATTTAAACCGGTGAACTATTGTATCTTAATGGTCAAAATAATTGAATCAAACATAATACGTTCTACTGTTGCAATTCTTCAAACTGAAACGAAACTACTTACATGTGTAATATAATTGAAAATTGTCGTCCCTAATAACTAGTCTATGGATGTTTATGCAAATATAAATCGTCCTTGTCCATTTTGTAAAAAACTGGCACGAAATAGAAATTTCATTATTGTGTTAAGGATTCTGTTAGGTCCTACATACAATGAAGACCCGATTAAATTTCATTAAATGTTTTTGTATAATGAGTTTTAAACAGTCATATGCGCTATAAATGCATAAAATCCGCAGGTTACTAATAATCTTTTGTAGTTGATGCGATGTAAAAGAAACAGAGAGAGAAAAGTGATATTTGATCGAGATTTGAATTTTGTATACTTTTTGTGAAAGTTTTTGCGCACAGATAATTACAAAACAATGTAGGTCAATGAATATTATAGTTTACGAATTTTGTTTGCGTGTGGTACAGAAAAAAATGTTTTATGAAATGTATATGAGACAATTATTGACTAATGTATTTTGTATTCCTTCACGCTAAACTATCGCTACAGTGCTGATAAAATATATTATTCAATTTTGTCCCGATCATTAAACGCTACAATTATTTCGTGATAATTTGGTTAGTACATACTTATGAAACTTGATAGTGTTCTAGCCTTGTACGTTTTCGTCAATAATTTTCTATATGTATACTCATAACTGGACGTTGATAGAATCAGTATTAATTGAAACAGTATCGTACCATCGCAGTGTTCCAACAAGTAGATACAGTTAATAATAGGCAGACGTATTGGCCAAATTATAACAAATACCACAAATACCTCATAGAAATTACATGTACAAAGCTTGTGACTATTACCATATGTACTCTTCTGGAAATGATATTGGAAGAATTACACCTTCTCGTCACTATCATATTTTTAATATGAAAATTGAAACATTTCCATAATAAAATTTTTCACTACACGAATTCTCCAAAATACCTAGTTTTAATATACAGGGTGTCCCAAAAATGTCCTCCGACCCGGAAATGGGGCACTCAGGGGGTGAATAATAAATCCCCAAGTGCCCCATTTCCGGGTCGGAGGACATTTTTGGGACACCCTGTATACAATTTCAAACTGCAGAATCATCAAAGATGCAAATCTTTTGTCTTGTTTGTACACCCTTTTCGATCGTATGATTTCCATTATACCCTGTCATTCTTTACAGTCATTAAATAAGTCACACTTCATACAGATCTAGATTTATACGACAGAGCAAGTTTCCCTAGGGTTTATATGACACGCGAGGTTCTACAAAAACTTAACAGTGACATTATCCATCTGACTGAGTACACTGAACCAAGGTGAACGAACACTTTGTACCATTTGTATTCTTTATTCTTTACAGTCATCAAAGAAGTCACACTTCATACAGATCTAGATTTCCATGACAGAGAAAGTTTCCCTAGGGTTCATATTAAATGCAAGATTCCACGAAAATTCAATTATAACATTATCCATCTGACTGAGTACATTGAATCAAGGTAAACGAACACTATGTACCATTTATATTCTGCATCAAATAACTCACACTTGGTTTAGATCTAGATTCACGTGTGAGGGTAAGTTCCCTTAGGGTATCTATTAGACGCGAGATTCCGTGAAAACTCAATAGCGATATTATCCACCTGACTGAGGACATTGAACAAAGGTGTCGACGGGGAACGAGTTCTTCCTATCGGCACCGCGAAGACCATTTCGATCGTTGATAAATCTCATTCCACGTCTTTGAAGAAACACATTTCCGTCATCAACTGCGCCACCTTTCACGTTAGACGCCGCGATTTACAGGGGGTAGGGTGAAAGGACAATACACGCCGCTTTGCATCGCTATTGATCGGCAGCATACTTTACAGTCATCTCTTTTGTGCTTCTTCGCGTGTTCGCGCTTCGTTCGCCCGTTCGCGTGCAAAAAGAAAACATACGCGCGCTTTACACGCGGCCTCGCACGACGACGAGGACGAAAGGGGGGAGGGGGGGAAATGATTCTCCAGACAGGATATTAGGCCATGATGAGGTGAACGTCAAAAGGGTGTTCTCGCGCCTCGCTCTAATTTCAAGCGAGCTTTACCGTGGCCGCGTTCGAAACGTTAAAAGGATTAAGAAAAATGCTCGAACGGGAACCGACCCGGAAAAGGTGCAAGGTAACGTGAATTCCTCTGATGACTTTTAATGGAAAGTACGTCCACGATCGGTAATACGGTTCTACGCAGAAGTTAACTCACTTGATGTTAAAATCAGAATTCACAATTGTAATTTGTATTAGTCTGGCCTTGATTAATATGTAATATTTTAGATGAGGAAGAATTCAGCAGATAAATTATACATATTTAGAAAGGTATTTTTTATATCTGGGAAACATGGGAAAACATTTTGAATTTTACAGAAATTAAATCTTAATTAAAACCTATTGTAAGATCGCGAGGATGTTCGACAAACTCTTAGTTTCTTGTAAATAAATGTGTCTAGAATAAATATTAATTTTGCACGGATACTTTTGACCGCGTTCTCTAATACTTGCACTGAAAACAATACTTTTTTTTATAAACTGTTTGCATAGAATTTCTCAATTTCATGCAGCTTTGATTAAAGTAAATTAATTCGATTTATACTACTGCAAATTCTGATGGAAATATTGTTAACGTTAACGTTGATTAAGTATGTAAAACGTCTTATATGCAGGCGAATAATATAAGTAAACTATACGTGGGGTTCGGTTACTGGTGTCAAAAACTTTAAAGTGTAATTCAACATATGAAAATAAAATAAAAGTCAAGAACGAGAAAACTGTGATGAAGGCGTGGTTTTCAAGTTATTGACAATCAGGAATTTGGGTCAAAAACGCCTGAAACCAGGCAATCTGCATGCAAGCGGTAAACGTAGGACACGAAAGCGCTGGCACGTACAATGGCACCGCATAAAAAAATGTACCTTTACCTCGAAACCAAAAAAGTAATTTGTAACACTTACACTCGAGCCACGACTAACTTCTTGCGACACTTTAGAAAAAAACACACACGAAACGTTGCACAACATGAAACCTGGTTTCTTGTTCAAAGTCACAAAGGACATCACCGAACGTACACAGAATAAAAATTAAAAATTATTCGCGTTGACGACTGCGAACAGACTAAGCAACTGTTTCACGAATCCTACGCAGAAGGCAGAGAGGTAATGAAAATTTGTACACAGTGAGTGGAAATATTACAACAAAAGAGATGTTTGCTAGCAAGAACGACACCTTAAGGACAAGTAAAGACGGGGTGGTTGAGCGACAGAAAACAATGGGGGATACGACACAGTCCATATATCCTGTTTTTCGGAATGACCTGTGGATGTTGTGATTGTAGAAAGGGAAATGTACCTGGGATTGTGACAAAGGAAAGGTACATACCGCATGTTTGGTTAAGAAGTGAGGGCCATTTTTCTCAAATAACGCCAATGTACTCACCGTCAATAACGTCCCTACGTTTATTGCTTCTACGCAGATTGTCCAACATAATTTCATAATTTTTTATTTTCGTTTTATATTGACATCTGGAATGACCCTTAAGGTTTTTGATAGCAATAGCTCAACCAGCTGTATATCACATGTAAGAGTGAGTAATTCACTATATGTGTATTTAATAAAATGATATTGTATTGGGAAAGGTACATGTTACCAGAACGAAGTATGTATACATATATAATGTAACAGAAATGAGGTATATTTTGCAATGATAGTTAATCTATCGTGAATTGTTGGACCTAATTGATTATACGAAGTCAAAACAATATTAAGAGTGCATATAAAAAAGATGAATTGTATGTATACTACACTAGTGATAATAGAATAATGATGCACTACAACAAAACGTTTGTTTAAATTCAATTTTTTTCTAGTGTCTTCTATGTATACACTCGCTATTACAGAAGTAGCCTTTTAGAACTGCTATTAATATAAATACGTTAAGGACAATTTCGACAGATTGATTATTTGCCAATGTTCTTACCAGAAACACTTTAAAACTAAAATATTTTATTTACATCTGCAGGATACAAGAATAAACGATTTGAGTTGCCAAAGTAATATCAATATTACTACAGGCAGTAGTAAAAAAATCGCGAAATTAAATTCAAATCATGGATTGGATTGAATTACAAGGAATTTTACAATACATTCGCGAACAATTGGCCGCTATCTGACACATCGAAAATTTGCCATTCTATTCCTGTGGAATTCGACGAGAAGAACGACCGTGCTGAAATTCTTTTCATCAATAACGTAACGCCCATTCATCCGCCATTGAAATCTAAAATCCAAGAATCATAATATCACGTTCCGATGGCGAATCGTAAAAGAAACGCGCGTGCTTCCGACGCGATCAAACTCAAAGAATTCTGAAGGCGTCTGAGCGTAAATGATTACAGGTTCTGATAAAACGGCACGACGGGGGCACGTTGTAACGTTTCCTTTTTATCACCTGAAAATTGCGCGAATTCTTCACTCATATTCGCAGTCGTATTGTCTTCAAATTTTATTAGGGCGAAATGAGTAGGAAGTTGTAGATACGTGAAACATTTGATATGGAATGTGCACAGGTAATATTTGAAGTCTCCATAGAAACGACCGAGTGGATAATACTTCACGTAAAAGTAAATCTAAATGTAAAATACAGTTTTTTCCCATAAAAGTGAAACCGTAACAGTTTTAGTGCTAATTGTTCTTTTAATTTAAAAGCCGAAGTTCTTTTAATTTATGAGCCGAATTGACCACGACTATAGCATATTAATGAAAACATTTAACATTCAAACTCTCGAAGCAAGAAGAGTCACTGCTGACCTTTGCTTTTTGTATAAAATTGTTCATGGTCATGCTAATTATTCTTTCATCACTTCACTGATACACTTCAACGCACCCACTCGTCACACCAGAACGTCGATGTTTTGTAGACCATCTTCACTTTTTTCTCGCTTTAATAACACAGACACAATTAATAGAATTTGCACTTTGGCAAATAATTGGAACGACAAAATTGACATTTTTGCGCCTAACATAAATAAATTTAGGTCTGAATTGCACAGTGTTCTCTACGATAGGGTAACATAATTATTATCATTATTAGGTTAAGTACAATCGTATTTTTTATATCTATCTGAATCCTGTTCTTATAATTGTTATATCTTATTATACCTCATTGTTACACCATTGTATTTGTGTGCCGTAACGTTTCGAACCAAATATTGTAAAAATGAGTCTTCACCCGTATGAATAAAATTAAATTAAATTAAATTGAAAGATATTAGTTTAAAAAACCTTACAACTTTCATTATATAATGAATTTTACGGAAAAGAGTTTAACGAATACGGTTTTTATATTTCTAATAATTTCCGAGATATTTGACGGAATACTAAAAAAAATACGTATGAAATATTTTCATGAGAACTACAATTTCACAGAGTTGTAATAAAATTGGCGATTGTCAATTCTGTTGTGAGTTCACGGTTGCTACGAGGCCGAAGATTTTGAGCCATAAATAACCGAAAATTCCGCTTCGGCCTCTACAAGGGTGGTCGGCCAGGGCCAAGCAGCGTCAACTCACACGTGTCGGTGAAATTATTTCCCTGCTCCTCGAGGAAGACAATGTACATTGTACTTTCCAACTCGAAGCAACGGGTACGTTCGTGGTCCTCTTTATTTCGGACATTTTCAAGCCGATGCACGTGATGTCTGTTTTCTATCTCGAAGCAGTAGGTACCCTGGCAATAAATTAACGGGCTACGCGCCTTGGTCAATCAGCGTGACAGTTCTTCCCTTGCACTTCTGCAAAGCACGTGTTATCCTAGAACTGTTGGTTTCTTTCTACCTAAATCTTGTCGTGGTGGGAGTGAACTCACAATGTAACGATGGGAAACTACTTGGGGGTAGAGGAAGCCCTTTCGGAAAAATTCTGTCAGTCGGATAGCAATCGGGCGACAGAGATGTTCAGTTCACGGGAGTATCACGCAATGTTCTGGTGGTACGTACACAATAACGGATATGCGGGTGTTGCTGTGCAAGTGTTTGGTTACGTAAAACATCTGATAAATTGAAAACAATCGGCCCTTTCCGGGGCTACGAATTTTCCTAACGTAGGAACAACACGTTGGATTAAAAATACATTAAGTGATTGTGTCGGGTGATCAGTGTTAGTGGTCGTGCAGTGAAGTGAGTACGTATTCGATGGAATAACCCGGACGCACTTGACGTTACAACCCTTAACTTCGACTGGTGAGGTATCCCTGCGATCACCTTCGAACTGGGCGATACTCTGCCATAAAACGTTTCGGCAGTCGATGACCAGGATCGGTTCAGTGACCTAGTGACACAGGTTTGCAAACTGCAGGTGAATTTCCGAAAGGGTGAGTTCTAATCAATTTATTACTGATGATTATTTTTTTAATTTAACGCTAGCTATGACTTATTTCCGGCGATAATTCTGCAAGTTTCTGTACCTAAATTTTTCTTCGGGCTTTTTGAAGAAACTTATACATTATCAGTAACATTGTAGCCCGTTATTGAACTACGAATTTTTATACCAATACCGAACTACGATCACTTCTCGTTCATTCTCCGTTACATTACCTTTTCGTTCACACGTTATTTGAAAAGGAAATTTACAAATTCGTAAAAAGGAATTTACAAAAAAGTAAATGTGCATTCGTCTTTTTACGTTACACATAATTTACCTAAATTTACGTTTCATTCATTAACGTCTTTAAATAACAAATGACAGATGATAAAAAGTATGATTTTATTTGTTACGTCTTTTTTATTTGCTATTGTACGCAGTTTCCTGCGATGTATGTTGACCTACTTGTTTGGAGCTTCGTAGTACAAGCGTAGCGCGTAGCCACTGCTAGCGTGGGAACTCGGCTGGCAAACTCGCGCTCTGATTGCTCGCGGTTTTTCGTTAATATCTCGGTAACGAAGCCTCAGATTAGATTGTTGCTAAGGAAGAAGTTGTTCCAATTCACCCTCCGAGTGCCCCATTTCCGGGTCGGACAACATTTATGTTACACCCTGTATATAACACTTTGAACATTAATTACCTAACACGAGATAAAATTAATTTACACCGTATCCGCTCCACAATATTCACTTTTATTCGATGTGGTGAGTTATTAAGAAGGCAAGAACATGTTTTTCCATTAAGTCGTAACTTTGCAACTTTTACTTATAAGGAGATTTATATCTTACTTGCTTTCAACATGCTACAGAAACATGGATATTTTACGACGCATCGTATCACCGTGAAATACGAATTCATGGAAAAAGAGAATAAGAATTTCCCTTTGTAAAGTAACGAAACAATAATTTTTCTGTGCAGATACGTAATATTACTAAAACTCATCAATTTAATCCAATTTGATTGATAAATGTGGAATCCAATCTTTGGGTCGAAGCAAACTAAAATCTAATGAAAAATAAACAAAGAAAATAACGGTTAGAAATATAACAGATGTGGAATAAAAATTTTCACTGTAGTACTAATATTATTTATTACTTAGATTATAAGTAAAAAAAATATGGGAGTTTCTGAGTGCTATGTTCCTGCAAAGAATTACCTAAATTCTAATAAGCCTAATAGAAAACCATGTCTCATGCTCCATATTAACTTTAATCCAGAATTCCCCTCTCATAAATTATAAGATAGCGAAGTATGTGGATGTCGTTTTATTCTGCTGTATCCCCACGGCACCGATCATTATTGAATCGCTGTTAGCTATTTTTCAAGTAGATCAACCCCGCGGCATCTCATTTATGAAATTTATAGATTAGCCAATATCGATGCGGTTGCTCGAGATACACGAGGGCAAGTTACATAGGGGTGCTTGGAAATTGTGAATGCGAGACCAGATATTCAAGTAAAAAATACTTGAAAATAATAAGCAAAGGGAATGTCTACTAATCATTGTATCAATAAGTCATCATTTTTTTAAATTATTAAAATGATATATTTTACCTGAAAAATATCTTTCGGACCTTTTATAGAGTAAAAACGTTGTAGGATGTTGAAAGATAATTATAAATACAAATCAAGTACAGATCCTCGAACTTCATAAAGACAAATTTCATTAAGTAATAGAGAATTACTCGTTGGCACAGTATAACTCAATAATGAAAACTGGTAAAAACAACAAAATCACTATTTATTATTGCCCAAAATCGTCGGGGCCATACTTACATTATGTGTTAATGAGGCCAAGTAAATGAAAAACGGTCATATAAACTTATGTCCGGAAATTCTGTATTGAAAAATTATAAACGTGCAAAGATTTTTATTTATTGTTATGACAGTTATATAATAAATGTTCGAAATTTCCTCCTTATGCAAGAATGCAAGCTTCCATTTGTCAAACTATTGTTTGTCGAATTCTTTCAAACATTCCTACTACATTCAAAGTAGTAGTAAATTGCATTTTCAATACATTCCTGAAGCTGGTCTTCTGCTTCTCTCATATTTCCATATCCCCCCAGTAAAGCATTTCGGACATAAGTTTATGATTTTTTTTGACCTACTCGACTTTATTAACATGTAGTCTAAGTTTGACCTCGACTTCTTTGGGCATCCTGTACAATATTCACATTTTTATACCGTGTTAACAAAAATCTATTTGAAATTTGTTTCTGCCGTGTATAGAAATTCGGATAATGGATCACTGGATTAAGCAAAGATCACGTAAACGGCATTCCAACAATCGAGGTTCTACTCTAAAAACTATTATTTGAAATAAATTGTGACAATGAATCTGTCAATCGACTCGAATGTAAACCTTGTGTCAATTCCCCAAAAATCTGGATGAAAGTCGGTTCTATCCGAAGCGTCCCATAAAATTTTCAGTTCGATCTCAAAAGTTCACGTTGAAATATTACCCTAATAAGGCTTTTATGCGAGGGCCTTTTCACACCGGGTACAAACCAATTTATCTGAGAGCAGACTATAATGCTTTCCCTTTGAGGGGCAATTTTACTAGTAATTCCCATTAGGCCGTCAATACACTTTTTCCAAAAAGCCTGTACCGTTGCCTGGCTACAATGACGTTTCGAACAGCCTCGCGTATGCTCTACGCGTGAATAATTAACGCATTACCGACACGACGTAGAGGCGTACAGATTAAAAACATCAGGTTCGATATCGCGGATCGCTGGATCGTTTCAGGGGTTTCGCGTGACGTGGGTCACCATTGACCCGTAGAGTGTACGGTGTCCCGCTAATGGACGCAACGAATAAACGAGTTTTTATCCAACAGTAAAATAGAAATATGGAAAAAAGATATTTCTGTCGGAAAATTTTATTACAGAAACGGGTTTGTAAATATTGTATATTTATTGTTGGCCAACAAGTCCCAAGTTTATCGAAATCGTTATGTATATCTCATTAAATATAATAATAGAAGCTTCTGACTTTTCCACTGAATTATTAAGATTCTTATACTTCTGGTGGCGTTAAACAAATTATCAGAACGCGCTTCATCAATCTCAGATTTTTCTACTGATTCCTGACCATTTTCCATGCACTTCCAAAATCACGGGAGATGACAATTTTCTGAAAGTAACTGACAGTTCGGACTGATTCCCATTCGTTGTTGTTTCTCATGCAAAAGCAAAAATATATCCATTTTCCGGGTCACATAACATTTTATATGGGGGTTTCCAAGGCAAGCGTGGAACGAATTTCGCGATGTAGGATTGAGCTAGATTCAGGAATACAAGTAGTTGCATTGGCCGCGGCGAAGGGGACCTCAGGGCTGAAAAATCTTTCCGGGCACGTTTCGTAACGTGAACGAATACCTTTCCCGTTGTCTTCCGCCGGCAATAAGTCACGCGTCTAGAGTGATAACTCGATGTCTGTTTATTTTGGAGACAACGTTTCAACAGACCACGAAAACTTTTTCGTTCGCGATGAAGTTCCACTTACAGGGAGTTCAACAAAAACAGAACTACTTATCGCCTTTATTTCCGAAATCCAAATTGACATACAAATCGACACAGCTTCCGTATAGTTTGCGTAATGAAAATTTTCTTTCGAGAACTACTTTTTACAATATGTAGAGCATTGAACAATTTGTCCACAACGAATATGACGATTGAGAAACTCAATAAAAATTAACATTCAAATGCTTTTGTATGATATATTTTGATGCAATGGAAGTATGAAAAAGAAAATGAATTAAATAATTTATTTCTAATAATTTTCCTTGTGCTTGTGAGAAACTTTATTATTAATGACTTTATAAACACATTATTTGAAAAAGAAGCTTCCAATCAATGGAGACAAAATTTTGACGTACTAAATACATAAAGGTTTCATAGTACTACTATTTCCCATATTCGAGTTCTATCTCCTAAATTCTGTAAAAATTACGGTATACACGACAGCTGGGTTTACTATCAATTTTTCATTTCACATCAGAGTAAACAATAACCATCGTCAGCATCTAGAACGAAACTCAATCACATCCTATGTATGTACTACACAAGTATAAAAAAGGGAGCAAGAGGTGTCATTAAAAACGAGCACATTTATTAGAAAATGGTGGTAAACGTGTGGTTAAGAGAATACGTTGTTTCATACTAAAATCCCAGTTGGTTTCGCGAATAAAACCCTTCAAACTACAGAGTCTGAAATGTACGGGATGCTGAATGGCGACTGGAGTTTCTGGAAACGCTGTGACCCACTTTTCCACCTTGGAAGTACGCACGTCGTAACTACATACATAGCAAGTAAGAAAACGCTGACTCGGTGTCACTGACCACCGAGCTTCCACCAAGTGGATGAAAACGCGCGGACGAGACGGCCGATTGTACGAGCTGGAAAGGAGTGGTAAAACATTCAAAACGGCACTCTGCTTGAACGATAATATCTCGGGTGGGTCGTATCAACATTGAAACCGTTTTTAAAGGGAAGAGTTCGCTATTTCGTACAAGCTGACAGACAATTTGTCTTGTAGATATGAACTAGATTAGAATCTTGAGAAATAAAAGTATAATAATTCTCTGAATATTCGAGCAAGCGATTTTGAGTAATTTCATCGGAAAGTCAGAAAGACATTTTTTTATTTTGCAGCTGTTTCACAGGGATTTTTACGTAGTATATCTTTACATGAAACAATCAACTAGATTTAATAATATGTATGCAAAATCGAAAATGGCCTTGCTCTGACTTGGGACAAAGTTATCCTGATTGAGTCAAAGTTACCCCAACTGTTATCCCGTAAAATTTGTGTTATAGTATTCTATTATAATTTATTATATTCTATTACCTCCAATTCATACATAAATAATGTTTGTTGTATTCATATTAATTACTATTTCTGTCGATTAAACTGTCAATTATTTTCAATCTAAATTCCTCCATTTCACTTATACCCATTCTAATGAACTTGTTGGATCTAATATTGTAGTTGGTTGTCACTTTACACTTACACTGTTAAAAGACTTTCCACATTCGTTCCTACTTGTTTTTTTCAAAGGTCCTGTATAACTTATTTATTGATTTACCTTCGTATGTCACACTGTCATTTCCTCTCATTTCTCTGAGTGCGAACAAGTTTAGCCAAGTGTGAGCATAGAGACGAAAGCGAATACAATGGGATTAAGCGAGAAAAAAATGCCATTCGAGACTCTAAGAATAGCTCTCGACACTTCAAAGTAGGTACCACGTGTACACATGTATCGTATACCTTCGATACTCGGATTAACAACCTGACTGTCGATACAACGATTGTCGTGGGCGCAGAGATCCAAGCTAAACATAGGCGTGCGTATAAATATGGCATCGGAGAAGCTCTGACAGTTACTAATGGTATTGCTTCAGTTCTTCCAATCCGGCTTTTGCAGTTCCAGCTACGTTTCAAGCTCTGGAATCATTACTTATTCCGTTCGATTAATCCCCCGCCAGACAAGCAAATATCAATCTGATTATTCACCGCGAAACTGGAATTGTCCCCGTGACAGACGGATCGCTCGTCCCGCGGAACAAGAGGAACTTTCCAATCGATGCCGGCGAATTATTGAAACGCTACACTTCAACTTTCCGGCCGGAAGACCACTCCTCGAAGAAATTACGAGGGGATAGCTCGAATCCGATGAAATATTACCAGTCACGATTAATGATCGGAAACTTCTCTATAAAAATTTCATTCCGTGCACACTCGTAACGAGAACAGTGTACCCGGGGCTGATGTATTTTCGAATACCAGACATGGGGTTGTTATCGCTGTGAAAACGGAGACGCAAGAACGGGAGATGCTATTGAATATACATACTGGTGTACTGTCTTCTGTGTTTGCAGGAGGAAAGCTTGGAAAATCGTTTGATGCATTCTGAGTATCTACATTCTTGCTCATAAGTATTGCAACACTTATCTAATATGCAGTAAACGAAAGAAGGCATTAGGGAACTGCTGGAAGTCTGAAATAAATATTGTTCAGGGGATATTAAAGCTACATGAAACAACGCTTATGCTATTATGAAGTAATAGACGTGGCGTGAAATATATCATTTTTACGAAACAACACGTTTTCTTCGTACAGATCAGGTGTTTTAATATTTATTAGCGGTTGTGCACGCACTGGGGTGATTCGTAATTATTGATGAAGTGAAATCGTCAGTTTTGTAAATTATATCACTGTAAGCATACAAACTTATTCGAATATTTGCAATTTATTGACAACGTACTGTTGCCAGTAATAAAATAATTAGTCTAATTAAGACAAAATATTATGCTTCCACTCCAATTTTTTTTGTAAACCCGCAAGCATAATAAACCAGGTTTCGTGAAAGTCCAAATACAGAGATACGTAACTTTTTGCCGAAACTGTTTTTATTAAGTGCAAAAAAAATCTTTAAGAGATCCCAAACAATATGTAATTTCGGGAATATTACATTACGCCATACACCACGTAGTGTTTTTATAACGCCTTTTGGAAACTGAAATTACACGGAATAAATTCTTGGTCCCGTTGTTCCCAGACGCTACCGGCGCTGAGATAGCGGCGACCAAGTTTTACGATAGCGGAGTTTTAGGGCGGATTTTAACTGGAAGCTGCTTCGCCCACCATATCCGACGAGTCGAAAGGATTTATGCGCGTTTGAACGTAAATTCATAACAATACCGGATCCATCACATGGATGTGAACAGATGAGAACTTAAATCGAAAGTAATCTATCAAGGGTACTTATGTTTTCTGTAAATTCAAATTTTATTTCAGTCAAAATTAAGTATCGATATTTCGAGAAAAATTTCTGTGGAATATAATAGCGTAAGAATAACACCAGTTATTCCTCTATTTTTCTGTGGATTCTTGTAATTAAATAAAAATTACGAATACAAGTTTAGTTCTTGAAAACCAAGTTTACTTGTCTGGTACGTGACTAACAGTAAATATGAAAAACATTTTGCTATGGCATTATGAGTACAAATGCAGTAAATCTGCTTTATTTATTATACAGTATATTAAATAATTTTTATCACATGAGCAATTTCATTTTAATTGCAGTCAAAGGAAGTTATTGTAAATTTTCAGGTAAACTTTCAAACTTATCTCTGAGTGAACAGTGTTTTTAGTAGTTTCAGTGATAAATTGAAGAAAAGTAATTAAGAAACGACTTGGTCACGGATTAGGAATAGCAGTTTAGGAGACAATAGCAACACTTACATTAAATCTAGAAAGAGTAGGTACATAGAAAACGGATTTGTCAAAGTTTTTAAAGTAGTTCCTCTAATGAACACGTCGCTATGTCAATATTCAAAACAGTGCTAGGTATCTAAATACACGTTTGCTTATCAAGTGTTGATATTGAAGTAGTGAAGGACCAAAATATATCAGACGCGGTTTGAATACTTAATGTCCCCATTCCAGTAGTATGTACTGTTTTTTCTCAGACCACATGAATAAGTTCGTTTCTTCATAAAAACTAAAAATGACATTGGTTTTTTCTTTCGCATGTCGATTTATTATATTTTAATAAATATTTGCTACGATAATGATATTATTTGCAATATTCATCTGCTGAATTTCCACGTAAATATAAGATTCTCTAAAATATGCAAACTGATATGGCGAATAATATCATTTTAAATATCTGAAGAAAGAAAAATGTACTCTCACCAGAAATCATTGTATGCAATGTATTTGTATTTCTGTATAACATACGAAGTAGAAGTTATAAAGAATATTTGATATGTCGCTTCGAAATTTCATGTGGATATGCGAAACTACATTTTCTTTGCCCTCTGTATTAGTTACTTTTAATACAATAGCGTTGTCTGTTTCACTTTGTTCCAGGAGTAGACGATTTATGCAAATCAGGTTTCAAATTCTTTTGCAACATCAGAAGTCTTGGTTTCTCATAACTGATTTTAATACCTTTGTTCAGCTAGATTTTATTCCAGAAGATCCAGATAAAATCGTAAGACGATTTTTAGAGTGGTTTAGTTCGACCTTTTGTAGTATAATAAAATTATTAATAGGGTCCAAGAAGATCATGATTATGCAGGTTACAAACGGTAAATTATTGCTAATAGTTATGTTCACGACAATTGCAGTTCAGTATTAAGAAATTGTCGCAAATAAAAGAGTTTCATATTCTGAAAATGATAAATCTAAAGACTGTAAAGAGATTTCATTGCTGAAAAATTACATTGTAGAGAGCGACAGATTTGGAGAATTTGGTCGTTATATTGAGAGAACGGTATTCATCAACGGGTCCGAAGTGAGTATCGACGAGCAAACATGTATCGACGGAATTAATTTCATCGCGGACCATCATGAAATTAATTTCGTGATGCAATTGGCACGCGTTGATTGCACGAGAATTTTGATCGAATCCAACAGCATGAAACATAGTCAACAACATCTTGAAACAAATTGAGATACATTTTCCGTATTGAACAGGCAGGAACGTATTTTCGAATATTCAACGTATGCTCGGCACTCCAGAGCACAAATTTTTATTAGTACATACGGTAACAAAGACATTACTTGTGCATCATTTTAATAATTATTACATTTTTTTATACCTTCAATCACTAATTGTTGTGCATGAATAACGAATAACGTTTTAAGTACCTTGTACCAAAAAGACTGTAATTTGTAAGTTTTGTTTCAAAATGTACTGTCTAAACCACAAAGATTTTTTTGAATATACTACTAAAGTTAAAAAATACTTTTACTTGAGATTACAGGTAAAGACAGTAAAAAGTATGAGTAATAAATCTTCATTCGATTTTGTTAACGTTATAACTATAGAAGATGAATATTTTTCCATTTCTATCATGTTCATAAAAAGGAGAGTTTGTTGAGAATATACTATAAAAATTGGCAAGTTAACGAACTTCTTTATTTATATATGACCTGGACTATGAAAAGGGCTGTTGAAGTAAACACCTTCAGTTCGTGCAATCGGCAGGCAATCAGTTCTCCTCTCGGTTTTTTCTCTCTTGCGAAGATAACTGGCAATTGAAGGTCAATTATAGATACCAAACTTGTATTTTTTTAGCTATTATGAAGTACTACACAGAGTCGACGACGGTGTGTGTCGCCATTTTAAAGTTTTTACAGTCTTTATTCTACATCTTTAAGTATAAAATGTGAAACAATAAATGCAATTAGATAACTGGAGTTGGTCTCAATTGAAAGAACATACGTTTTTCTACAGGAATCATTTATTACCTTTTTGTAATCAAGGTCACATGTATTGCAATAAAAGTTGCAAAGAATATTATTAAAAAATTCACCGTTGCCAGATTATAAAAATTTTATAAGAATTTACGAACTCATTTTGACCACTTTGATAGTTCTACTGATAAATTCGAAAATATTTTAGTTAGCAGTTACTCATCTGTACTGTTAAAATTCTTATAAATAATTCAGAATGTAGTTTCTAAAAGGTTCACTCTCTGATTTTCATGCAATTTGGTAAAATTGTCTCAAATACTCCAAAATGAACATATTTAAATCGTTTTTTGACACAATTAAAAATGAACTGAGGTAACACTAAAATAATAAATATATTTTATATACAAAACAGTCGAAGTGCTGTAACGCCTAGAAAAATCCACTTAACTTGCAGCTGAAGTGCCGACATATAAAGTCCCGTGGTACTGCAATCAATTTTTCCAAAACTAACCCAAACCAGTTTTTGTATGTATGACCCATTCACACAATGCGATAAAAAACACACTTTAGCGGGGTGCAGGAGAAAGATCTTTACCTAAACTGACAATGAATTTGCTCAGCCCATTATTTTAGGGGTATCTCAGTTGATTATAAAATGCGTCGAAAAACGTTTTACATATGTTCATTTGGAAGTTAATTTGACCAAATTCCATGAAAATCGGATGGTGGACCTTTTCGAAACTGCAGCCATAATCAATTTAATGTTCATTACTCGTCGTACAATTCCTGAATTCCATTCTAATACATCGATCGTATTCCACAGTTCGCAATAAAAAAAAAAAGAGAAACTTCATTTAACAGTACACGTACGGGAGCCCTCGTCAAATAATAAAATCGTCAATCCCTTTCTCTCCGTCGAACGAAATTCCACTCTGTAATAGTTCAAACACCGCGTTTAGTACCTTCCGTTAGATCGAGTCCGCTTCATCCCCATCGAAATCACTCGACGCACGACCCCCTTGGTTTAAATTACCGCTACGGATCCTACCTAAAAAAAAGAAAACAGACGAGAACAAATCTTCTTAAGCCCCCGGCCGTGGCGTACGAAACGTAAAAAGTTCGAAAAGCCCGGGATAGAATGCACCCATTATGATGAAAAGGATAAACTCAACGAACCACGCAGCTGAAATGATGGTCGAGGGTACGAATTATTCAGCCGTCGTAATTTAATATCCCACCCCCTTGCCTCCTGGGTAGCTAGCAGTACCGTCGCGAAAAACGTCGAATCTCTTTGGTTCGATCGTTCGAAAAGTAAAGGAAACCATGAAAGCGTAATCGGGAAACGCGCGGGCGTTTGAACGAAACCCGCGGCGAGAGTTCAATTACTGTATGGGGGGAGGGAGAGGGGGCATTTATTCACACAGCCTCCTAGCTGTTTGATGGCATAGGATTTGTCGAAAATACGTGTCAATGACGGAAACCCGTCAGCGCGGTGGAAATGACGGGAATCCAGCGGGACGACATTCGTCGTAGTTGTGTGGATATTTTGGTTGTTCTCCATTGATTGAACGATCTTAATTGGCCTGGTACGGCGTCCCATTCCCTGGCCGAACGCCGCCAATTCAATGCAGGGTATATAAAGTGGTTCTCGATAGCAACTATGTAGATAGCCCTGACCATCGTTGATACATTCAGCTGAATGAATATTATTCGTATGGATTGCTATCGAAACGGACAACGTTGTTATTGGCCGACTACCCGACCAACCCCGTTGATCAGTCTTCTGGTTTCCAGATTCGTTCGATGAAGTTGTTCCGCTTTGATACTCGTCGACCCTTGTATCTATACGAGGTCTGATAAAAAAAGTTTTATGATTTGATATACATATATATCATTTATCATGATTTATTATTAATCTTAACTGCTGTGGGCTTGCTCCCAATTTGCCACTGCAAAAGCGTTGGAAGATAGTGTGATTGGTGATATGAAGTGATTTCCAATAATTTGACACAATTTTCTGACATATTAAACTTTACTGAATGTAACAGAATGGGATGTAAGGAAATTAAGAATTTTTGTTGGTGTATGTTCCGTGATGGTATTGTACGAGATAGTAGCACCTGTCATAACGGATACGAGTTAACGAAAAGATTAATGTGACTGCAATGGCTTTTAGAAAATAGCTGTTGCCTTTCGTGAAAATAATGCAGAACCAGTGAATCTAGAATCGCATTCAAACATACGTGCTCACTCGGAGAGGAAGCGATAACAATGTTAGAGTCAAGTTTCACTGAAAAAATACTTCCCCATATTTTCTGCACTAAGGAAACCTTAGAGTAGCACACTCAAACTTTACGAAGACATTCCAGGTTAAACAAGATTCTCTTCAGAAGAATTCTACACCGTTTGCCATCGAGTTATCCTTCGACAAGTTTTCTTGAATACCATATATCGAAATTGAGAAGGAAAACACTTCCTTTAAACAGGAATAGAATGAATGATATTAACAGGAATCGCATAAAGGATATAAATAACATTATAGTCTTATTATAATGTAGAAAGTAATTACTTATAAAGTGGGGACCATTAGTTCTAGACAAAATTGGAAATCTGTAAGTAGTGTCCTCAAATTATTTATACAAATCTAGAAACAATTACATCTGCCATTTTTATAATAATAACAATGATCAAACATATTAAAAATCAAAAAACGTGAAATGCATATTTCTGCGTTGTATATTTTTACACTCTTTGCAAACCTTTATTATCTAGTATATTATCTGAGGTCTTGAGGATATAACAGTATAATTGGAAAAGTTTTTTTTAATAATTAGTTTACAATATACTCAGAAAAGTCTTTTACTGTTATGTTTAAGATTTGATAAGACAATAATGTTTTCAATTTTTTATTTATCCGATGAAATATAGCTCCTTAACCAATAACGCACGATCAGATTTCATTTTATGGTATTTCAATCCGAACACAATTAAGGAAGTACCAGCTCGTGACATCGGACGCATAATGACCCTAGGGAATCATAAACTTCCGTCGCCCTTTGTGCGCAAAAAGTGGCCCGATCACATTTTATTAAACTTTAATATCTAAAAATTCAAAGGAACAGGTTCATCGCCGTACGCGGCTCTCTCGGGGGATGAATTAATTGGATAAAAAAATCTTTTAGCTCCGAGGGAAAAAGCTTTCCAACGATTGAGCGCCATTCTTTCGCGACGAACGGAAAATGCATTCTCCCTCCCTTTGCAAAATGCAATTAGTGCATCGCATTGCAAACGAAAATAACAACGAAAGATAGTCATAGAAGTGTTTGCATTATTACCATCTGGCGAGAGAAATGAAAGAGGCGAACGAGTTCCCTTCCTGAAGAATAGACCACACCACCTATTATTCTCTTCTGCTAGTATTCTACCAGAATTCTTCGAAGATTCTTTTCTCAACAAGGTGAACGTTACACAATGTTTCTCCCCAAAAATTTATTTGGAAAGCACTTTTCAAAATCATTTAAACCACAATATTTCAACAGGAATTTAAAGAGTCTGACTACTGTGACGATCCGAAAATAAGTCGATTTTTTAAAATTTCTTTTAGAAACACTAAATAAGATATCAAGTGGAAACTTTGTGTGACAATTTATTAATATTCTAAGAATATTTCAAAATTTTTTCAAGCTAACTTTTCGGATGTATGAGAAGTTACGGCTCGTCGGCGAAAGCGGCTTGAAAAATTTTTCTGTATCTGACTGCCATGATTCCCACTGTTCCCGTGGTCTGAAAACGAAAAACAAAAATGATTCTTAATCTGTCGTCTGAGTGTCGCTATCGTAGGTACCAGAGTAGTATGAAAATGTTGAAAAGAAAAAGAAAATCGTGCTTTCTTGAATAGAAAATTGTTTTGCCTGAAAGAAAGTTTTCTATTCAAAATACCACCATTTCTTCACGTCTTAACATTTTCTGGTAATAATGATAGCGAGACTCATACAGCTTAAGAATCTTTTTGGTTTCTTGTTTTCAAACCACGGGAACAGCGAGAATCATGGTAGCCATGGACAATAAAATCCGACATCTTATAATTAGTTTCACAAAATTTTGAAATATTCCTAAAATATTAAGGAATTATCCCACAAAATTTCAAAATAATATCTTATTTCTTTTTTTAAAAAAATAGCGTCAGAACTCGCTTTATTTTCATTTCGTCACAGTAATCAGCCCATTAAAAGAATTATAAAACATTATAGTCAACAGTTTCAGAGTAATAGCGCTGCAACGTGAAACTAGAAGCTGTTGACAAAAGTTTTCGTTCGCAATCGGTCGGGTAGGTGTTAACTGTGTCAAATTTTATCCAACGACTCAACTAATTCCGTCCGTTTAACGAGCCGCAACTTACAAACTCGATTTTTCCGCGGTCCGATGCCATAACGATAATCGTCAATTCGGGAACAACGTGGCGCGATTTAATCAATTTTGCGGCACTTATTAAGGGAAAAAACTATACTGACCGTGCGGTATCCGGTAATAATAATACTCGTAAACGTAATGTCGGCTGAGCGGCGTCGTCGTGACGGTGATTGTAATTACGCTGTTCGATTTTATCGAACCGTTTGTCAATGCAACCGCGCGCGGGACACAAAATTTTATCGCGATAAGAAAGCCTGGCTGGTATCCTTTTGATCGGTCGCGCGAAAGGGGACCGTGCGCAAAAGGGACTAGATTTTCCATTATTCGTAAAAATAAATGTAATACACATCCGTCGTATTGCTTCCTTCCATTTTCTCCAAGGGAAACTGTACGTATCCCGCCATTGTTCGATCGTGCTCGCCCTCCCTTTACTGCCACTTTCAACCTACCCATAACTTCGATGCACTGTCTTTCAATGGGAAAAGCTTCTTGGGGGAACGTATCTATCGAAAATACATTTTCTATAGAAAACCATGGTAACGCGGCCATTGAGAGATTGGAAACTGGAGGGAGAAGAATTTCAAGAAACGTACAGCTACCGCCTGTTCGCGGATTTATTGTACCAGGTATTTATTGGTCAGGCATGGATTGGCTATCAAACGACTTTCCTTGAATTTTAAATATTGTTCATTGAATCCTTTAGGACACATGCTAGACACATATTTACAAATGGCATTGAAGCAGATATTGTAATAACTGTAGTAAATAAATGCTACTTACAGTAAATCCTTAATGAGTGTTCGAAGGCTCCTCGGCACTGAATATGAAATATTTCATAAACTAATGCCAGTTAGTTAATTATGCCAATAGGCCATATGAGGCTGAAACATATATCACTGACTTCAGAATTTGAAGCTCTATCACTGTGCTAAACTTCATTAAAAAAGCAGCGGTAGATCTGGGGACTTCTTCGTATCAGTGCCGAGGAGACTGCGAACACTTATCGAGGATTTACTGTACTGATCAGAATATTAGGTATCTATGTACGTACGTTTTACTACATATAGTTTCAGAATAAGTCATCAGAATTATTACGAGTTTGAATATCCATATTTAAAATAATTTAATCCTCACACGATGGTGGCTGTGCCACCTGTTCAGTGTGCCGCGATGTTTTGAGGATAGAGGATATATTTAACGAATGAACAGAAATCATTTTTTATAAAAATATGACTTTTTAAAATTCTTATAAACGAATGTGAAAATTGTATACATATAGTACGAATAGCATGTGGCATGGATCGCAAGTGAACCGGCCATTAGCTTTCACGGTCTGTCATGTGAGGATTAAGAAGTGAATTTGCTACAACCTGTTTATTAGAAACGGGGAATTTTCAGTCAGTTATTAGGTAGTACAAACACGAATATTTATCAAAACTCGTTCTAATCTGAAATAAATCTGTTAAATCATTTTTTACTTCTGCCATTCACATTAGTACGTATCTACAAAATGGTGACCAAAAATGAGCCATGCATTAAACACATGAGGTCACACAAATGACTGTAAAATCGACCACAGTAATGTCTCGATGAGTGAAACGTACTAGAGTCCACTTTGGAGCATTCGTGGCAAGGCGGAAAGGTTTTCAGCCCCCATAAATTTGTTTTTTGCTCGAAGTCGAGCCTCTACTTGGCTTCTCTTTACTCTGTTTTGATTGGTTACACAGGAGAACTCCCCTAGTGATGGGAATAACGCTGTTGCTCGTGTCGTATTAATCGAGTAATCACTGTATTTACAATCGTAATATTTAAAGCTATGTTTCTGTAAGTAAAACTAATACTTTTAATAGAATAGTGTTTATCCTCATCAAATATTGTCTGTTAATCTTCTGTTAACTAAGTCCGAATAAATCCATGCATTTTCGTGCAAATGTTAATATAATTGTTGTGCATGTGTTAACATAATTACGGAAGAATATAACGTTCTCGGAACGAGTGATCAAACTGAATCTGAATATAAATACACATTCCGAAAATATATAGACAACGTTGGATATCGTCAGCGACGAACATTTTAAACGATCCCTACCGAATTGAATTGTTTGACCATACGAATACGAAGCATGTGAATAATAATACGGGAAAACGTTATACAAATAACGTCATTAGCAGTTGTTTCTGTGCAAACAGCTATTTATTCCACTCGGAAACGGTGCATATTATTGGAACACCCGAACAAAATGAAATATCTAGCATTCTAATCACGAAAACAATTGGTAAAATACACATTTCGTGCTTACGAAATAACTTCTCTCGGTGTTGAAGCTTCGAGTGTAAAAATGTTATTTTACTGTTGTGCGGGTTGCTCTAAAACCGTAGTTTAAAAGTACATAGTTTTTTCACATTGATTAATACACGGTGAATATTTTTGTTCGTAAAGATTCTTTAAAAATACAGTGATTTAAAAAAAGGGTTTTTGCATAGCGCGTTTTGTAAAATAATTTCTATAACATTTCTAGATTATATTATAAAAACTTCCATTGCCTGATGTTAGTTCAACTGTAGTAAGCTTTCAAATAATTGTTTACTATTAAACTGTTCGCTCTGTTCCGTATATTTAGTAGAAATAAGCTGAGTGTGCAAATATATTTCTAACCACTAACTATTTTATTCAACGAGTACCTTATTTTTCTGTCGAAAATCTTCGGCGGTTAAAGATGAGGTAGAAAATTTGTTTCACACAAATCGGAATATGTTTAATAACAGCATTCTGTATACACTGTGGGTCAGAAGTGTTCGTACAGTATGAATGTGGAAATAAATAAGTTACATCTACTATTATTAATTATATACATCGGTACATTTTATAGTCAAGGTCGGCATAGATGTCAGTAACAGCAAATATAGAGGAACAAAACTTAATTTCATTATTAATACTTTACTATTATATTGCGAAAACATTTATTATTCAATATATACTCCCTACTACATATTTATTTGTGTATTTTCTATTTACATTATTATAAACAAATTCATATTAAGTAATTTACTTCGAAATTCCCACCAGAAACATTAGACCACCATGTAGATAACCCAGAAATCGAATTTCACTGCGTGCAATTTTCTCCTGTAAACTCACGAGTGGTAAAAAATTGTTTTCTTACACGTTTATATTCTTTATGTTATATTTAACTATTCAAAACTCAACCTTTTAATAACACATGCTCTTAGTAATATTTCATACAGTGAATTTGGTGCGCCTGTTTCTTTTTTATTATATGTATAATCCTCCGTTTCTAGTTACGTTATGAAGCCATCGCTTTGTGCGCGAAAATGAAACCCATCGGGACTGCTTTTAGTCTGTATTGCAGATAGATGGTAACGTGCTGCTCAAAGGGCCGAACTACGTACAAGGCACGATGAAAATGATCACAGGAAAAACGATGAGAGAATGAGAATGACTATTGTAATGTATTTCACTTTTCGACGAATTGAAAATTTTTGCTATTCTAGGATTTACCAGACAGGAACGAAAATGAACGCAAAAAAATTCTTGCGCGCGTTGTGAATTAATTTTGACGAACATTAACGCTAATGATTGCGGGATGGATTTCATAAGGTTCGGTGAAACCTATCCACGTGTTACATTTTGATTAATATTCAGTGGATAACAAGTGTGGTACAAACTATATTACGTCCACTGCAAAAGTGACGATTTGAGTATAGAATTCCTTCATCCAATACAATATTCTGTCACTAATCTCATTTTTACGTCGTCATGCTGGTCATTAAGTTTTGTTTTGATATTTAGATATTTTTTTAAAGATACATGGGTCATTGACATGTGGATCCAATCAATGTGGCAGGACGTAAAGTTACGAGACGCATCCATAAAGTAAGGTCCAGTCGCAAATGAAAAAAAAATCAATAAATGAACAGAAAATTTTTAATTATAGCCAACAATTCAAATACTTATTCCACATAGTCGCCATTGATTTCTACACATTTAGCTGCACAGATTTTAACTTCAGCCAATTCGTCGCTCTCGTCGTCAGTCCATTATTTTACAGTGTTAATACACACTGTGATCTACTTCTTCTACTACGAAGAAAACTTTCAATTCCAGTCAACATTTGCACTGCCAGGTTTTCTTCCTCTGCAATTCAAATAATAAACCAAAACAGAGTGTAGACTAGATACGTCCACTTGGGTCGTTCACGAGGGAATGCGCTCCTGGTAGATAAAGTATGTCAGCCAGAACGGCCAAGAGCAAAGGCGACAAAGAAGGCCAGAGGGAAGTACTTCGTTGTGACCGAGGTTTGTCAAGCAGATCAGATCCACAGGGCACATTCACAGATTATCCCGTCGCAAGACTCTCAACTCTCGAGTGCTTATACAACCACGTTCTCGGTCATACTTTCGCTCTTTCCTCGTCGACTTGCACGTGTCCCATTTAGACTGTTCATATATCGGTTGAACGAGAACCAAGG
Organism: Dufourea novaeangliae; assembly: GCF_001272555.1. Lineage (NCBI taxonomy): Eukaryota > Metazoa > Arthropoda > Insecta > Hymenoptera > Halictidae > Dufourea > Dufourea novaeangliae. The sequence goes on along the minus strand of NW_015374156.1, from coordinate 1,511,509 downwards.
CCCTTCATATCTTCGATATTTCTGTCGATTCCTTTATCGTGTCGCGGCCACAGCACGAGTACTTCAGACTCCGAAAGATCGATTTTCCATCTACTTCAATTCCTCCGCCGCGAATACAAAACACGGTGAAACCTTATCAAACAAATGAGTGAGACCCGATGAGCAGTGAAACGGTCTGTTTTCACCAATTGTAATCGAAGGAATCACTACTACCATCTCCCACTCATCCCCCCATCTGGAACAAGGGGAGGGTTCGTGTCAATATTTACCCGCATCTTGTTACGAATAAAGCCGATGTTTACGACGAGTCAACATAAAGGAGATGAGCATGAATTCATCGCGAGACATGCCAGTGTGTATGGAAGGGAGAGAAACGGGGGCCTCTGTATCCGTGCTTGATGGCTGGGCATGAAAAACGCATCGCGTTTTACCCGGAAGCGGCACGGAATAAAAGAGCAGTACACGCTGACAAACATGGACATCCTGTCCCTGCTACTGTTGAAGACTACCTAACTTAACCCGCTGCGCGGGCACGGTCTGAATTATTCAACAAGGTTTATTAATAATTAATACTAACTTTTTCTCTTCGCCAAGTCACAAAGTAGCCCGGCGGGAACTTTCGACCACGTAGCAACGTGCTCAAAGCGGAGGGCGCGTCCCCTCGTTGAGATTTTATGAAAATACGGGGGCTGACCTTTGACCCTTGAACCCCATTAACTATTGACGGTAGCTGAAAGCGTGTTTTCCACCACCCCCGTTGAACCTGACGCGGGTATTGAGTTTGGATACGTATGCGTTTTCCTTGGGAAATAATTGTTGATCGTGTATGTACAGGGTTAGTCACCTAAGATTTTCACCGGAACTATCGTTGTTGTTAACGATACGAAAAACTGTGTAAGGGAAAAACTGTTTGCTTCAGTGGGTCAATTATTGGGATGCAGAAGTTTTTTCCCTCAAGATCATATTTTCCGATATTTTAAGGCCATGATCGCTTTTTTTAAGGGGTCATGTTTGCATTTTCCTTAAGCACATCTTGGTAATATTTTCTGAAAATTTGAAGATGATCTGAATGAATTTGGCGTATAAAAATTGGCGAATGTATTACACTTAATCATAATTTAATTTAACTATTAGATGAAGTTGTCCAATAATTATTATTCCTATTTGATTACAGGGCACTCAGTCCTGGTGGACTATTTTCCTGGAACATGAAATGCTACATTCATGTATAACAATACATAATTTATAGGATCATGTATTGTCTATGTTCGAGTGTTGCATTAATCACAGTGGTTAAGAATACTCTGTAACAACGACATGTATTATACACTGTGCATATGCGTAACTGAACTGGAAAATGATAAATCACAAGGCTAAATACGTTTGATTAAAAGATTGCTTGGGGGTGATTTTAGCGCAGGAATGTGTCATTGCATAAATAACTTTCTTTTATTACCACGAGTGTAGCAATAACAGTAAAAATGTCATAGTATACAGAATATTTCTGCTTCGAAAGATATCACGTAAATATGAAAGCATTATTAATTCCAACATACTGTAACGAAATTTGAATTTTAATGCTATATGAAATATTATGAATTTTAATGCTACATAAAATATTATTATTACTTATTATATACTGTAATAAGTTGCTTATTTGAAATTCGATAGTGAGTTCGAAGTATTGAAGCATCGAAGCGTACTTACATTCATACGTAAAAATACGATATGAAATATCCTACTATGAAATGTCAGAATTTCCCTTTGCTGCGAGAGATCTGCACTCAGAAAGAATGTAATATAATACAAAAGTATTATATTCTCAGGTAATATAATACAAAAGTATTATATTCCCAGGCGCATGTGCACGTACAAACGAATCTGTGATAAGACCAATAACCAACGTTCATCACTGCGACTGTGGTTCGTATTTAAACTTATAAAATTTAAAAAATTGTGTCATGGTATGAGTTTAATTTTATGAAGTGTTTCTTATAAACAAGATACATAAATATTATGTATATAATACGTGTCATAAAAATAGTAAATGAATACATTTACAGAACATGTATCGTTGCTAAATATACAGAACAATTTTAACTCGCAAACTGAATTTGACCACTACAGTGGACGTCTATTTCTTAAACTTCTTTAAATGACTTCTAGTTTGTTATTTATCGCGAACAAACCCATTGCTTATGAAAAAGAGTATTTTAAAAAATATCTGATATAGTTTTACAATGACTATTGGTTCTTGATTTTATGAAAAAAATGTTTGTACAAGATACCAAAGTGATACAGTGAGCGAGTTAAGCATTCTATTGAAACCAAAAAATTTACTTACTATTAAGTTATATAATTATTAGGTGAAGTGAAAATGAAACACAGGGACTTCTAATTTATTTCTACTGCGTTACAAAAACAGAATCATTCCATAGATTCTAATTTGTTAAAATGAAGGACTATGATATGTTAGGTCAAATGGTGACAATATGAAAAGCAAACGGAAATTGTATAATAAATTAAGACTTTGAATGTTTGTGCATTTATAGCAGCGCTTGGTTTGCAAAAAGTAGCAGAATAATGATCGTAGTAAGATTTAATAGTATTTATATATTAGTATTATTAGCATATTAAAACCTCTAGTATAAGAAACAAAATTGTAAATTTGTACAAACATTCGTAGTCTAGTAATAATTGTCCCCATTAAGCTGCGTTTTAAACCTTTACGAATAAATGTTTCGATCATTTCGTGTACTATATTTCACAACTGATTTATATTAAGATTTTAATGAAGCATTAACCAACTAACCGTCTTTACGAAATTCTTTTTAAAACTATACAAATTTGAAGGGAAATTTCAGTCACGTTGAAAAAATTTTGTAAGTCCCCAACAGCTGGCGCAAACTTAAGCGCAGATGCGGTGAATTGACACGAGCACGTATGCGTATTGTGGCGCATTTGCAATTCCGAAAGTTCGAGGTCTGTCAAGTTTATATATGCCCCTTGGGAATGTGCCGTCGTCTTAAAACCAACTTCCGTGGAAACTTCGTTTAATTTTGCTTGATTCCAAATGGAAAGAAGCTATATTGTCAGATCCATTTCTCTATCTATGCAATGTGTTAGCACGTATTATCACACAATACTACTAATGGTATACTCAGAAGATGATTGCACATGAAAATACGAATAATAAATGTAAAATAAAATTGTTGTTCGTTTCACTTTTGATAGTTATTAATATATATATATATATATATATATATTTAAATATTCATATATAATATAGGATTTATTTTCACTTAATTGATTAAAGAATATTAAATTGATAAAAGAGAAGTAAAAGGTCCAGTGCAATAATGTTTGTGAGATATTAACAGTCGTACAGCAAATACAGGGTCATTTTGACACATTTGTAGGTATTGCTGTATTCTTTGTAGTTGCGTCCAAATGTAATATATTAACTTGAAAATATATATAGAATTTTACGCATAATTTCTTCTTGAAATCTGCGTACAAGAGATATTATACTGCAAGTCAAAATAATCCATTCGCCTTTCGAGGACTAAGGTTTCTGTGAAAAGTAGTGTATGTACATCATAGTACAGGCGGGAATTGGGCCACGTAGTTATAAATTAAGAGATAATAACTAGACATCAAGTGGTACCAGAATTAATCAAAATCTCATTTTTCAACATTTTGTGGCATATCTGCCTCTTGAACTAGACCCCTCAATATATGGGGTACATGTGTATTCGAAAATCATACAGTTCATTTGTCTGTCTATTGGTACTTACTTCCACTGTGATCGAAGTTATATCTAACTATATTTGTTGTGTAAACAAAATGTATGTATTACTTACACAAATTACTTTTCTTCATTATAAAATTATTATTAAATACCGCATACTAATAGACAATTCAAAATGCACTATAATAAAGTTACTTTCTAGAATAAAATGTAATGTATATGTAAAAAACAATTTTCAAACTATCTTTAGACAGGAATTTCTTAGAAAGTCTCTTATGACGTGCAACTTTGAAAAAAGGGTAAATAAAGGCAAAAGTTGCACGAATATCAACTACTTATCACTGCTATGTGCAAAATCTGCAATTAAGGTTCGATTAAACTATTTAGTGATGCCTTGTATATTCGAGGAAACTTGATTCAAACTGAATCTAGATTGACCAAGTTATTCACAGTTCTGACAGTCCTACTTTACATACAATGTATTTGATGATCTACGGGACATCAAACAATTCAATTAACCCAAAGCGACGTATCAGCGTAATCGTCCTCGAACAACTTCGTCTTCCGCCACGAGCTCGTTCGTCCATTGTCCCGTAATCTCTCGAAATGCCGGTTTAAATGAACAACCGCATCATACCAGTGGAATAATAAATATTACCGGCTTGAACGCATTCCTTGTTACGTTTGCTGATCCATTCACGACGATTAAAATTAACGAACATATGCTTATCGATTTCTGAATGCCTCAAGGAGAGATTAAATGAAAACTTTCTAATAAAAACAATTGAAGCTACGAAATTTTGTGATTGCAAACAGGAAAATATCAAAACCCCTTTGTAAAAAGAATTTTAACAAAGGGAATATAGATAGTAACAGAACTAAAAAGAAATGGTCAATCATTAAATTATTGGTCACTCATTGGTAGATTGCGAACGTTTATATTAACTCAAATCTTTATGATTTAATTTCTAAAAAGACGAAGTAAACAAAGATAAATTGTCTGCATAAATTGTTCCATTATGTTTTATGTAAAATAACACTCACCAAAAGAAGAAACAAAATAAGTACTATACGTTTGCTACATTAATATTTTTTCCCTACAATATTAACACTATTAGTACTTGGTTATACATGTATAAAAAACTTTTCGGGGATTATACTTTGTATCGACGAGTGTATACAGGGTGGACCACGAAACGAGATCATTCGATTATTCTACTACTAGCTGTTCGAGCGAAATTTGTTTAGTTGGTATAACATGATTCAAATAGAGCTTTAAGATGATTGTACCAAATTTGTTGTCAATTCTTTTTTTCCAGAATTTCCAAGGTCAACTTCAGTTTTTTATAGATAAACCTACTCTTTTTTTATGCCCATGTTTTAATAGATACTGAGACGTATTCGGCAAACATCATAAATAATTTTTTTTTCTTTTAAACGATACAAACATTAAGAAAATATCATTTACCGTAATTAAAACTATATTCAAAATGGCGTCTATCAACTGTAATACACTCGCATAAACGATTAAGAAACGATTGCTCAGTTCTAATTATGACGTCTGCACTGATGGTTAAGCATGCAAAAACAATTTCGATCGAACAGCTAGCAGTTGAATAACACTCTGTATAAAAAAAGGTACGTATATTTTCTACAGATACAGTGATATGTCCATTGTAAACGTTATGCACAATAGATAGTAATAAATATACTTACCATGGGAACAATTTTTTTACTAGCTAACTGGCTCTTGTTAGCGTACGCAGCTTCCGAACACGACGAAACATTTCCTTAACAGTTCCTTACCTGAAACACACAGAATTAAACGATATTATTACTTATTGTTTACATAAAAATGTTAAAATACTGTGAAAGTATTTATATTCTAAAGTAAAACAGTATACTATATTCCAAAGTATATTCTAAAATAAAAATTGTTTAAAGCTCACCGCGTACGTTAATGAAATCATTAGACTATATGGAATCACTACAGTGGTCGCTGTTACCACGATTACATCGTAATGGATGGTTAAATACCGACCTTGATAATACCATATTGTTATACCGCATGCTTCCTGACGTACTATGCAATTGTTTAACATCAAACATTAACCTACATTTCTGGATTGATACTCCTTGAAACGATGATATCCGCTTATCCAATTTCGGGCAGCAACGGATCGGTTGCCCATTATCTTCGACCCTTGGGCGTTCGGAACGCTACCAAAGAGACAGACGAGGGAAGGAGGATTCTCGGTTACTTCCGTTTTCAACGGCCATCGCACGGAATCCGAATTCCGCGACAGTACATTTGTTAGAACGTCGACGCGTTTTCGTTCCCGCAGACAGCACTCGGTCGGTTCCGCGCCCCGGGGCTCATTAATATTTCCTTGATGTACGGAAAATTGATGAAGGACCGCTCGATTATACAGCGACAGGTGGGAAACGATTCCCCCAGGTAATTTACGGAATGACGGAAACGCTTGGGGATAATTGAGCTCCGTTTCGGCGTGGCGGGCAACATCTATAAAGCACGACGAATTTTTACGAGGTGTGCCACTCGAAACGAGAACGAGATTCTCATCTTCTTTTGTTGCATTTGTCATCGTTCGCGTGGAAAATTGGACTTGACTGGGTTTCAATCTGCTGGTTGACGTTCCGTCGTTTTCTTCGATGTGTTTTAACCCATTACTTCGCAAGCAGTGGAAGAAGGCGATTTTTACAAACGTAATTATTTATTACTTATAAATAGACTGCAGACTTTATGCATTTAAAGCCTGTAGGGCTCTGTGAAATACAATAAAGAACAAAATTTTCATTAGACGTAACGAGTTTTCTAGTATATTCTGAACCCAATACGATACTTAAGGAAGAAATTCCTACATTTTCTCCTGTCTTTATGAATTACTTTAGAAAATGTCATATTACATAGAAGTCCGCAGTCCACTTATAAAAGTGTATAAGGAAAAATAAAAGTGCGAGTGAAATGTTGCGTTGACGTCACGTTGGCTTCCAATGGCTTAACGGTTTACTTTAACATTAGAATTTACCAGTGCTCAATGTACACTACATTAAATTGTATAATACATTGATTTCCACAGTATATAATACAATATAACATAATATAGTATTTCCGCAGAAGTACTTGTACATTTTCAGTAATGATTGTAAAAAAGAAATTTTGAAATCCATCATTTTAATGGGTTTAGTGGTTTCAGTCTTACGAAACGAGCGCTTAGAATTTCACGATTGAATTAGTAGTAACAATTAATAACAATAGCTTTTCAGTGTATTTACGTACTTTGAATATGCTTCAAAGTTTTTGTTATGAAGAAGTTAACTTACTAACAAGGTTACTATTATGGTATAATTGGGAGGGCGGGTATAGTCGTCATTTGTGTTCGGTAAAACCGTAAATTTCATTATTATAGATGCAAGAAAGGGTGAATTACTACACGGCCACAATGTAAAATTATTATCATACCTCCCACTTGTCGTTCAGACTACCACGTCGCGAATTAATAACACTGCCGCTTTCAAATGCAAATAAAAACTACTTTCGATTCCGAGATTACGCGTTGAAAATACGCGATCCACATCCATGATACGATCTTCCCGGTAAAATCCATTTTCAGATAAAGCTATCGTCGAAAGCTTTTCATTCTGGTTGTCATACTGGGATTCGCATGAGCCGAATATCAATGGGTACAAAAGAATATTTATAAATAAACTTGGCTCTATTGAATTACTAAATCTCACAAACGACGAGGTTCTAAGTACAGTAGTTTTATCGGATAAATTTCAAGAAGGGTACGGATGAAATATAAAAGTTAAGAAATTCGGCGAAATGGGAATGATTATATATTACACAATCTCGAACAAATGAAACATCCACCGTTACCTTTATTTAAATAAAACATTATATTTTAAATTTTGGAAATTCAAAATGTTTTAATATTGCTTAATATTACTTACACAGTTTTGCAATATTCAGTTAGCATTTCAACAATCTGTGTTTAATGGGTCTATTACAATATATATTTTTGAAACTTTTCAGCAATATTCATAATTTTTAATTCAATAATTCTTGTAGTGATCATATTAACCAGATTGCATGAATATTTTGCCAAGGTCTATACACAATATTAATACGATTTTATTAAGTTATTTGATTTTTCTTTTAATGACATATTCATATAATGGCATTCATTTAATGACATATAATAATTTTTATTTATGTTATTATATTATCTGCACTAGAGCGCTGGATAAAATAATGTTCGGTTAAAGGATATTCGAATAATTAACGTTTTGCTGTAGAATTTTCCTCGACTAATTTAGGAATTAGAATTTCCTCGTCTTTCCATTTTCAACGAGTTTCAGGCATTTGTCAGTCGCATTGGCGCGGATTCACGAATTGATTTCGCGTTAGGTGGATTATAGAGAATCGATGCAATTTCTGATATCAATCGGTCTATTTCCATCTTGTTTTGATTACCTCTGTCCAAGAGGCACGCTGTGCAATTTTCGTGACATCCTGTTGGTACGTGTTCTCCAATATTGACGAGCATGCAATTACCCCTATTGTCTGCTTAAATATAACTGTCTAAGTCGACGAAGGGACGTTATTAAAGAGGGAAAGTGGCCAAATGAAATTCGGGCGGATTGGCCGTCACCGTAACTGAAAATTGGATAAATTTTCATTATTGTTTCACTTCCGAACCAGATAAATTTCACTTTATTGCTGATTCTTAAATACAACTTCTTCCCGTGAATGGCTTTAATTAAACCGAGACTCACCGCCGAGACAATCCACGGTTTCGATGCAATTAAACCGCTTCATGAAGCCATTATTTTGTTTGTAAAGAATCTTACAAAATGCTCAAAATTGTAGTCATTAAATACAGCAGCGATCTTATTCCAAGCTTTTCGCCCGGCTACCTCGAGAAGTATTAGTCGTCTAAGAGAATATTTAAGATTATGGTCCAGTTTATGCCAACAGAAGTAGCGAAATGAAATTGTTTAATGCACACTTTTGGTTGGATCAAGAGCCAATAAAGATACTTCGTAATGTCCTGTGAAGTTATTTAATTCTCTTTTATTAGCTCTTCATAGAGACTGTTAGCCATATTAAAATTATATAAACGGAAAACTGAGGGTATTTTTAATGAACTTAATATTATGAACATATGAAAGTAATGACGGTCACAATGAAGATTGTATTGTTGTAGTTCATTTTACTGCTGGGCAATTTAATTTTTAGCGGAAAAACGGTCGTTACCGCATACGTCTAATAATAACATTCTGATTCAATTAATTTTTGTCTGATATATTTATGTAACTAAGTAATAGTGCTGGTAAATAAATAGAAAACATTATAGACAAAATATATTGCCAATAAAAGAAACCGAAATAAGGACAAACATTTTCTATTATTCATAAAAAAATTAATTTTTACATTAAACAGAATTTGTTCCAATTTACCCAAGATTTCTCTTGTATGAATTATGCAATATGTAAGTCTAAAACTGTACATATTCATATAACGTCTGATTTACGAGTAACGACTAGAGCCCTGGGCCATGTACACTCATAATTCTGATGTGACGCATTAGACCGACAACATTTTTCTTTACCAAGGAAAATAATAGCTCAAAGGGTGGCGTTTCAATACAGGCATTGCAGTGGACGGGACATTAAAGGCAATTTTTGAGAGACTCTCAAAGAATGGGTTCCGGCGTATCTTTGATGTGTATCAGAGGCTACATTTCCGAAATTAAACGAACAAACATTGTCAGTGTGTTAGTAGAGGTAAGAAAGTCAATGTTACGCGAATAGTGAATTAAAAATGCTTTGGCGAAATATCGGAATAAACAATATTCACCATGAATAACGTTATATATGCTTCGACCTAATTTTAAAGGAAGCTCGTTTGTTTCTTATTTGAAAGAAACGTGGTCGTCGTTTCCGCATTTTAACCACTGTCGCGGACTATGAGCGAAATTCGACTACTTTCAAAAGGAACGAGCCAAGAAAGAAAAGACCGACGAAAAAGTAACGTTAGGAAGCATCAATCGATAAGAGTGATAGATTGACGGATGAATCGTGATTGTATAGATCCGATCCTTCGATAAAAAAAGGGGGAGAGGAAGACAGAAAGGTAGAGATTTTGGAGAAAAATGAGAACGAAGAGGAGTGGAGACCGCGTGGAAGGATTTGTCGATGTGCACGAAAATGGTGCCTTCATATTAAGTAGTATTATGTATAAGTAGTATTTCCTTCTTATGTACTTAATTAGATAAGGAATGAATTTAAATTTGTAACACTTTGTTTAAACATCACTCCAATAACATGCAAATCAAGATGAGTATTGATTTTGTTTCTAAAGTATTAAGGAATTTTATAACAACTTCAGAATACATTAGCGTGTAATAACTTGCAAGTGTCACTGGATTAGTTTTACTGAAGAATTAGTTAACAAACCTAGAATTGCACTGGTGGCCTTAGAACAAGTTGTCTGAATGGTTGATTACATAAGGATGTAGAGAAAGCAAATTATGTTAAAGAATGTCCTATAATAATTGCATTGAAAACTCATATTCAAACAAATAATTGCTAAAGCAACTTTGAACCGTATGGACGTCTACAGCTTCCAATATGGCAGCCATTTTATGGCGTGTGGAGTCTACTTTACCGAAAACGCAATTCTCTTGTGTACACTGTGCTTCCATTACTATATGTAGTCTTACTTACAGTCTCCGATCGTTTAAGTGCATCCCGAAGAAGTTTCGAACTGAAATAACATACTCTACTTCACTGAATTTTATTTCAACAGCTAACGAAATATAATCCAACTAATTAATATTTCGTAGCATAGAAAAACTTTTAAGTAAGTTTGCGTGTATGCATAGGTAGAACATGTAACACGGTTGCACAGCGGAATTACATACTTACATAGTAAATATTCTAATCAAGTATATACAGTAGAGCTTAGACTAGATTATAAGAATTGCGTACAACATAAGACAGTCTAGTTATTTTAAATGATAATGTTGTAAATAAGTAGAAATTTTTGAATTATTTGGAGTTCTTTCACGCGAGGTTTGATAACATGCTCAAACGTTTATTCGAATACTCTAATATTCGAAAGTTTTACTGTCCAAACGTTCTGTTATCCGAACAGTGTTTCCTAGAAACAGATTTTTTTCTTGCAAATATGTAGCACTTTACACACAATGTATTCGTGTATTGGATCGAATTCTGAAACAGTTACTTACGTTGAAAAAATTCTGTAATTTACTACTTTACGTAATTTATTACTTAGATAGGGAATTCTACAAACATTTAAACAGACTGTAAATTTTCTTGACCTCTAAATAAATGAAGTATGGTAACAGAAAAGTGATTGTTCTATAATCCGAACATTCCTTAATCCGAATACTTATGTCTCCATATTAGGTCGAATATGGGAGGCTCTACTGTAATTTAATTTTCTTCAGAGATTGCCATTCTAAATATCATTTAATCGCGCAGAAATGCGATATAACGTTTAGCTTTCATTAGGAAATACATTGTGTGACACTAATTTAATCTCATGGGTTATAGTACTGACGATGAGTAAGGCGAGGAATTACATTTTTATGTGAGAATTCGTTATGAACTGGTGATCCATTTCCTTCAGAGATTCAATAACTTTAATTGACTTTAATCAGACTAAATGAAGTAATAAGTCTTTATCACTTGTAAAAGAACGGCTGGAGAAATAAAAACGATTTAGCGTTATCTCGAGACTGACAAGCTATTAAAAAGACTGATGAACGCAGGTAACGCGAACCGTTTCTTGGTTGCATTTTTCACCTTCATCCTTGTCCGCGATTACTGCCAAGGATCTACGATACTGCTTCCACATTCAAGTATTGCAATTTCTTTTTCACATCGCAAAATGCCCCCATATTTTGCGTCTTATCACCATCCCTTCAGAATATGCGTTCTGTTTAACTGAATAGCGTACTATTAATTACAGGAGATTAATATTTCACACGGTGTACGTGGAAATAGAAAAGTCTTACCCATGAAATCAATAAAAGTATTTCAATGATGAGTAAAGTTTCGATTTAGGTTGCAAAGAAATACATTTTCGAATGATAATTATTCGGTAACAAATAAAGAACGCGCAAGTAGAATCTTTTGGTGATTGTAATAAACTTTTAAAGCCTTCAGAGACTTCACTGTTTTGTACTGTTTATAACTTGTGAATTATACGAGGAATAAAACTCTCCTTCAAAGTTGTATCACCCTTGACATGTATTCAGTACAAGTTGCATCATTAAAGATAAATGTTCTCGATACAGACATTTTTGTAAAATAAAATACACAACCCTTGACATTGATTATGTTATGTTTAGAAATATGGTAGCTTAGGGAATATAGATATAACGAAATCAAATTTTTAGAAAATTTACATGCTAGTATTGTAGGAGCGTTGGAAAAATAAGAGGGACCCAAAGTGGGATAAGAACTCACGACCCCGACGCCAAGAGCGGAGACTCTACCCACTGCTCCACGGAACCCTCCTACTTTCCAAAGATGTTATTTTGCTCCTTTCTTCGGTATGAAGTTCCTGATCCCACAGTATTGTCCAGCTGTTGAATCTTTAATAATTTTAACCCTTCTTCTAGTTCCTACATTTTTAATATTATTACAAACAATATTAATACCCATATATTTTTCAGACCAGAAATTTTAATTTCCCCAATGCCTGATGCTCCATTGTATGCATTATAATTCATGATATATTTATATTATTATTACTTGTACCATGTATAATACCTCCAATCCTACTTTTGCGATTACGTACTGAAATATCACTTCGATACATACATACGTTGGTTAATACTCTTAAAACAATATTAATAATTGATAGCTCGAACATGTTTATTTTTGTAAGTAATCTCAATATCCAATAGATTCGGAAGAATGTACACAAAAATGTGGATAACATATCACGTGCTTAGATAGAGAACCTGTCATAATTCAATCGCCATTTTTCCAACGATGCATGCGAAACTGCAGCAAAGAACAATTCCATTAACCTGTAGATACATCATAAATTCCACTACCAGACCGCTATTTTAATCTTTACTTTGTGCTCTCTTGTTTACCAGCCATCTCCACGTGACGTATAATACTGTGCAACAATTCAACATCAGACGGAGATTCTCTCGGCCGGATCATGAGTTATTTACGATGATACGATGCAGCGCGTACGTGAAGACAGTCGTAAAGTGATCAATTCCGCAAACGAATGCTAGTGGAGCAATCCTGCGCGTAGAGTGCTGCACTACCGACGAATAAAACTAACCGATAAATGCAGTATTGTTTTCAGTATTGAACACTCGAAAATCGTGGCCACCAAAACGACGCGAAAGAATGGAAGAAACGATCGCTTTTCCATTTTCGACGACAATCATCGAACCCACCAATTCTGATGCCGTTTTTAGGTCAGCAATATGCGTTGAACTGTTACTCATATACGCTAAAGGCTGTATATTTCGTATTTATATTTAAACATTTTATAATAATCAATAATTATCGTTAGAATAAGTAATTTAATAACGGTACCGAATATTGAAAATAAATTTTATTACATAAATTGCTATTACCTTTTTTGCCTCTGATATTTATTCTTCTCATCCTATATTCTCTTGTATTTATTATTAACTATGTTATGACGTTGTTATTAAGAAAGTTTTTCATTACTGTGCTGAGTAAGTTTTATGTGAACTACACTTTGGATCTTTATTTTTTATTAATATTAATGAAAACAAATTAGGGGCAAGACCTGCATAATATGCTACTTCTTCAACACGAGTTTCCTCTATCATAGTTAATGCATCTAACAAGAGGCAGATGAATCTAGGTAAAGGTTCATCATCATTTATTTAAGCCGACAAATTCATACCATTCATTCTCGAATTATGTATGTAGCGTACATGACGCAATTAATCTGTTAAGTATAACACACACACTCTCCTTCTCGTTTTCATATAAACACGATATGTACCACATAAAACCATTATAAATTAACCATATTATTTGATAAAATTAAGGGAATCAGTATGAAAGATCTTTCTTGGATGTCAACTACATTGAACCAAAAAATAAAATCTCATCAAATTTCAAAGAAGTTCCTTCTTTTCCTGAAAATTCGGGTTTAATAGCGAGGACTCTTTTCTTTCAATATTTTCCAAATTTTTAATAAAGTAGAAGGAATCATGTATCACGTACATATACTCACACTTTTACCATTTATTCTGCAAATACGGCGCAAGGTGAACACAATAATGAAATGGATCGATCGTTGATGCACCTAATATACTGAAGAAGTTCGATAATTAGAACAGTTTCACGAAAGATATTAAATGTTTAAATCTTTAGATGTTAAAAGGCGTCCAATGGGTACAGTTAAAAAACAGCAGAACCTATTGTTTTGACTTCCACTTACGCTTACGTCTATGGAATATTAATCGAAACAATTTGTCGGCCGCCACCAAGGAGATTAAAAATCCTTCGCGTTAAGAGGATCTTTTTTCCCGGAGGAAAATGAAGTTTCACTTCTGGCGCGACGGTGAACGTTAAACCAGCAAGTGAAAATTTTCCGGGAGCATTTACGCAGCAACACGACAGGGGATTTATTTTGCTGGATGAAAGCGCTTCTCGTTCGTGCCGAATTGTAATCTCTGGACAAGTCAGCATAGCAACGAGAATCTGCCGGAATTACTGGATTTCAGATAGTGATTAAACGGAATGCATTTTCCGAAATTCACCGTTCGAAATTATGCCCAGGAGAAAACGCGGCTCGAACCAGCGTTAAACACGCCAAGAATGACTAAATTGCAGAAGAAGCGTTTAAATTACGTATCCCGGCTCGATTTACCAGGTACACGGGTAGAAAATAAATGAGATTGAACAGATGCATATGAAATTCCAACTTGCAGGCGAAAATATGCTTTTTCTATCACGATTCTATTCATAAAAGAAAAACATTTCAAAGTAGAAGAATGTAATGGTGCGAACGTTTGGAGCTCAAGAACAATAATTGGGAAAGCTAATAGTTTCTGTTTTGGATGATTTAAACCCATTTCGGTTTCGTTTCATGTAAAATCACGTTTCGATGATGGCACAGCACGCCATTAAAATGTTACATTCAGCGTAACAACCAGTCACTGTACAATTAGGGTACCAGCGTAAGTACCGACAAACAAGGATACATTACATTCACCGGCATACAATGAAGTTCTCTGTACGATTCTCTGCGCAATTACCGTGTGTACTTGACCCAGCCAACTGAACGACCAGTTACAACAGTTAAGTATGAAACAATTTTGTAATGCATAAAGTACAAACTGGGAAGAGGAATGTAGTGCTTACCCTGTAAAATTACTTAATAAGCGTGCAGGATAATGTACTAGAATCTTCTAAAATAGTAAATGCAAGTATAAAACTTTTTACAACAAATGAAGAAATTAAATTTGTTACAAGAAGTGGAAATTATATATGTGCTGATGAAGTTAGATAGAAAGTAAGAATTGTGCACCACAATTCTATTATCCAAAACGGAATGAACTTCCCGAAACGACCTAATATTTACGATTAACCCTTCATTCCCAAATTATTTCACAATTACGAAAAAATATTTTGCCTATATTATGCACAAGAACATTTTAGCATTTCGAAGGCGTTTAATACCATTTTTCATTCGTTGACCTTTGTCAACTTTTTTTACTTCTATCACAGTTATATACAATAATTGACATTACAGAGTTATTGTACGTGATAAAACCCATTTTTCTTACATTTCATCAGTGAACCCTCTTGAAATATTTCAAGGAACCTAGAGTTTTATAACTTTTTATTGTATTGCTAACAATGCTTAACACTTGAATTCCAATAAATGAAAGAAACAAAGGATAAAATGTCCTACTTTACCGATAAGATTTTAGAAGTATATAAAAATTTTTGGCACGCTATCTATACAAAACTAGAACAAACTATTATATACTCACGGATATGAAAAAATACATGTTACTAATATTTAATTTCGTAATTTACAAATGCTTACAGAGGGAACGAAAGGGTTAAGTATCATACACTCTTCCGAAGTTTGAGTTCATCGCTCTTAAAATAACGTCAAATCGGACAATATATTTTTTACTGACAATACCTGGTATGAAAAATTACCGTTTCTCTAGTACCTACTTTATAAGGAAAGATAAACCAGTCAATATTGTTCGTGCGAAAATTCCATTGATTTCAATGAAAACCCGATTAAATGACGCGGCAACAGACAGAGAGAATACTTCCCCGGTGATGTCCCCTTTTGTTGCGTCGAACTACACTCGGTGTTTGGCCGTGTTTACGCAGCGATTGCAATAAATAAAGGCATTCCGTACGAACTGTTACGCGAGCCGGATGCGATTCGCACGGCTTCCTATTATTGGCTTACAAAACATCCATGTGAACGTGGCCGACATACGCACCAGGTTATTACGGTGTAGTTATCTGATCTCAAACGTTTTGCGACAAATGCCGCGGCAATTGAATACCCTGAATCTAATTATAAAAACGATCGCAGATTTAATTATTAGATAAGTGTCCACATGCAGAATCCGACCCCATGCGAAGAGGTCGGACTCGAATTTCTTCAATTTAGAGGATATCAGTATGTAGTATACCAGAAATACCGCCATGCGTGTAACCGTGAAACATTATATTCAGACGCAAATTACATTGTTTTATGTTTTATTCTGGATAATTACTAGGAACTTCAAATAAATTAAAAATACCATAGATATGATTTTTCCAACCAGGTTTAGTATCATCGTACTTACCAAAAAACAAGAAACGATTGGTTCTGGTTACTTTTATAATCAGAATTGAAATATCACAGAATTGTTATGAATTGAAGGAACGTTATTTAAATACCATTTTGTTAAACTATTAACAGTGTAGCTTTTCGAATCGTAATGGTCACATAAGCAGAATTACGAAAGAATGAAAATACTGGGATATAACTAATTCTAATACGACTGTTTCGACACAATCATGTAATAGAATCTATAGATAAATGAATCAAAAGATAAAAACTAATTGTAAGATATAACAAAGAAGAAAATGACGCTAGGATATTCTGTATCAAGAAAAAATGTAGAAAACAAAACTCATCTCGAAATAGATTAGAGTTTTTTTTTAGCCAATATAATGGAAGTTGTGCATAACTGGTACAATGAAACTCATTGAAAAATGGGAATAAATTGTAAAAGGAGTAGTAAACAAAAATGTAATATAAACTGAAAAATACAGATTATAATTCTGTCGTCACAAACACTACTTTCCGAAAAATCCAATATGTACTTTCTGCGTTGGCTCAATAAACGACTCGGTAATGTAATACAATGAACGAACGAATGCATTCTATTTTAGTAATTATTGTTATATCGGAACATCTATATCTTCCGTCACATGCCACACACTCGATCCGTTAATTATTTCGTTCTTTCCACAGCGCAGTAACCGGGGAATAAATCAAATACCATCGATTCCTCGCGATAAATTTCAACGGGTTGGACGTATCGCAAAAATAGAAGGTAGTCATAACGGCGAACGATAAAGCGGGCCGGCGCGGCGTCCATTGTGTTTCGTTACGTCGTCGCGTCGGTCGGTCGAGTTGCAAATAAACGCGAATAACAGGCGACACGTTATCGCGGCACGCGGTTTAATGAGCCCGAAACGCCGTCTAGCGCCACTCGAAATCACGTTTGAGCATAACGACGCCTGGGCGCAAAAAGGGGAACACGACGCGTGGCAATCGACGGGAATACGTAGCTGGAAATAAGCCACTCGTGAACCTCAACTATTTGATGAACGTCTAAAAATAATCGACGGGGATTGGCACAGTCGAAACCGTCGACCCGTGACTTCGTCCATTCTTCTTTTACGCGGAGAAATTTTAGATTCCCCGGATCTCCGACGACGTGTACCCGCCTCGAGTTCCACTCCGCTTTCATTCGGCGTGGACCTAATTTCTTCTTTGCTCGGGCACGAGAACACCTTTTTTTCCACAGACGTCCCATGTCGAGTTGTAAAGTATTTGGGTCTGAATACGACACGGAGGAATTTAGACGGGGTGGGCAGGACAAGAAGTTGCACCTGTAGTTGCGAAATACCTGATAGTACTGCATTGAACACAAGGGATGAAAACGGATAGTGAAACTTTTTGTGAATATTCGTTATAGACGTAATGAAGGTAATGTATTTTCAGGTCGTAAATTATATTTTACACCGAATAAAATTAATTATAGGGTAAATGTCCCAAGTATTGCCAGCAGCTCTAATACTGGGACTTTATTTATTTTACATAATGAAATTTAACGTGAAGAGTCGTGTACAAAAAATTTTATTATTAAATTGGGTCTCTGATTTACATAAAAGCAAAGAAATATATTATTATGTACTTGCTTGTATCTGGTATTTAAAAATTAATGTTGAAAAATGAAAGTGCAATTTGTGCGTCAAAAACGCGATTACGTAAGAAGGCAGTGATGGTGAAATCATAAAAAAGAGAGACCCGTAAGTTTACTATTCAACCTATAACTTTTGTAGAAAATGAATTGTTAAAGTATATAAGAATTACTTTAATTTTTAGGTGACAATTATAGAATCACTGGGATTGCTCGCAGATTTTTATTAAATATTAATTAATTCTTCATATTTAATGGGCAAAATAATTTTTTTAATGAAAGAAATGTTAAATAATATTAATTTCCAACTGAAACGATTTTTATGTTAAATAACACTTAAAATGATTAAATGAAGTTACGCTACAAACTTAAAGTGGTAGTAATTAGGACATCTACACTAATTGTAAAAATATCTATATTCCTCGTTGCATATTCTAATTAATTTCTATCTATAATTATATCTATTAATTCCCGCCTGTTTAATGTTTGTGTAATCGAAACGAATTTTCACATAACTTGTAATTTTAAAATGAAATTACTACTTCAAATAACAATTACAAGGCAGAGGCATTGGTAAAGCTCACTATCGTTTTTATAAACATATACCATAACGTTTCTATCGATATTATTTTTTATGTCCGAAACCCTTGAAGGCCAATATTCAACGATCTTTTGTTGTTTTTCTGTAATATGAAAATTGTGCATATCATGCTACAAATTTTATAATTAAATAATTCTGCGCTTTATGTTTTGTAATACGTAACAAAAACAAATTGAGCATTGGACGCTGTAGACGAATGAAAGCACGTTTTCCACACCTTTTATAGCTTTACGCGATTTTTCAATTACCAGTAATGACGAGCAACTACTAAAATGCTTTTTCTAAACATAGAGAAATAGTTCAATTAAGAGTGCAGACAGAAGCACATTCATAATTCTTCATAAAAAAGCACGATCCGTTTTATTCGTAGCGCGGAATCGATATTCCACTTCAAAATGATTAAAAGCCATAACGTGGCGCATTGACTTCGCAGTGTTTAAAAATGAAAATTTCAGAACCATTACCATCGGCGAATTGAGATCCCGGTTCAGTCGGAAACTTCGCATCACTTATTTGTTCAAGGTCCTTCATCCATTCAACCGTGTTAGCCATTGAGATTTTTCCAGAAGCGTGACCGAATTTTAAAGCGTTCTACTTTGAACTTCCATAATATTTAACAGCGGCGGAACTTGGGTAAACAGTAGGGTGGTTAGAAGAAGACAAAATTATTAATAATATGTTACTTTTAATTTAATGGAGCATTTCCTTTGTCATAGGAATATTATTCGATCGCAGTCCCCACTGACGTACACAATACAACAATGAAATATAATGTAACAATAATACGTTGATGCAGAGCAATTTCCTAAAATTCGGACAATTTTATATTATAAGCTACACGAGGTTGTAATTCTCATAATACTTCAATGTTTATGAAAGTCTGAACACGAATATGAATTAATTTTCAGTAAATGCTGCTCCAAATGTGGGATGTAAAAATAACGTTCGACAAAGCTGAATGCAGAATGAATCCAATCTAGCACGGTAAAAACCACACAAACAGCACGTACAAAAATTCGCCGATAGTTTCCACCAGAGACCTATTAGAATATATGCAAATTCATCCGAATCGAAGAATTTTTTTATCGTTTAACTAATCGCAGGTATTCGTAACGTGGTTTTCGATAATGTGTTGTAAAATACAACAAGAAATTGAATTTGATGTAATTAGAAATTAATTAAAGGTTGAATCTACTTAACGATCATCTACAGAATTCTCCAGTTATTAAATACTAAGATTTTCAAAAATGTTTTTGATTTTTTAGAAAAGTTAAATGTCGATATTAACTTCTCGATGATTTTTTAATAAACTTTCCTGAGGATCTTATACTAATTACCAGTCGAGAGTGATTTTGATACATTTGTAACCAAGGCCGTTCCTGGCGGGGGTGTAGAAGGTGCCCAAATGTATGGTTTCATTTAAAATATTAAATTCTTAAGTAAATCTTAAATTAATAAGGAACAGCCCTCTTTGTAACCCACTTGAATATAGAAAATAATACATTACTTGTATCAATAAGTAATCCACCATTTCTTTTTAATAAACTAATAACACTGTCCAAATTTAAAACCTCTTCCTACTCTTTCTTTCTTTCAAAAATGGTGGCGAACATTGAAGAATAAGGATAAATATCACTGAAACAGCATAGGCTTCCGAATTCCCAGAAACTAAGTATTGAATCAAACAAAATATAGTGAATTACTTATAGGTACACATAATAATATAAAACGAAATCTTTGCACAATGATTATCCTTTGTGGCTTACGTTCATTCCACCCAGTTTTCCAGGGCATCCATCTTCTGTTCATCGACCCGGCGAAATCATTTACGTTTAACGCCCGCAGAGCCAGATTAAATATTTCTTCGGGGTAGTTATTACGCCCGACAACGTCCGAGTGTACGTGCCTTTATTTCAGAATTATTCTTCTGGTGCTGCGAGTGGCATTTATTAGCGATTTAACAAAAATGAAAAGAAGCTCTTCGGATATTTCTTCAACTGACTGTAAATTATGAGGCCGTATAAAGCTGCGGGAAATCGCGAATATGTCAAATAAAATTGTCGAAAGCATTGCCGTGGTTGCAACTCGTTCAATAAATTTATTATAATAGTTCATTGGAGCAACGTCTGATTGTTAAAAATCCAACTTGGCTGCCTCTTTACGCATCTATATCATAGGTTCCTAACGTGGGCGCTGAGGAAATCTGACGAAGCGTTCTAGTTATTTTATTGTATTTTCCTTATTTTCAATCTAACCTTTTATAAAGCAAAGATTACACACAAAACTAAACTTGGAAATTTTGATAATAGTTGACGTGAATAGTGCCGACTCCATCATCGACTAATAATATTTCACGTCGTCGGATATAATCGTAATAAGAGTTGAGTGATATTTGAGTGACTTGAAACAAGGATTGCAAATCTGTACGTCGATCGAATCGTTGCTTCTCGAAATGTTACTAGTCGCTATCACGAAAACTCGAGGAAATAGAGAATAATGGTTACTCGGTCGTGTAACTGTTGGATTGGTCGGTACTATCTCAGTGAAATAAATTTGATTTTCGATATAAATGGAAATTCAGTTTCTTTTGTCGGTACGGGCATAGTGAATGAAATTGTTCAAGTATTACGGTTTTATTTTTCATTCTAACAGTAAGAGTACTTTTGAAATCAAAATAGGTATTACCATAAACAATTCAACGTTCTATTTAGGTTCGAAATGCTTTATCGATTTCACGATTTTGTGGGTCACTCTATGTGGGACTGATCTTTATTTAGGTTTTTATCATTAGAACTCTCCATTTTATTCATGTCAATATTCTAGAGATCTTTTTTTTTCATTTTACTGTGAATAGCAATTTGTGAATAGTACCTAGTTTAGAGTAAAAATTCAGACTATTTCTCGGATATCTTCTAAAGGGTATTAGATGCAATGTAAAAGGTGTATTTGAGGAGGTTGTTTAAGAATAGCCTGAAAATATATGTATAAATAACAAACACAATGAAAATATTCCGAGTATGTTTATTACGGATTGAGGGGACGTGTCTTAAAATAATACTGTAAGTAATATATTTTAGTACTGATTTTTCCATCGATTGTCTTACAAAGAAGTAAAATAATGTACTCAATAAATAATCGTGTAACAAGAGGATGGGACACACGAGAATATTTCATTTGATACCTTTTTTACATTCTTAATGCAATATCGATAGCAAATATTTTGTGCATAAATACGTAATTCACTATATTTTTCTTAATAAATTGATAACGTCGTCTAAATTTAAAGTATCCGTCTTCCTTCCTCTTTTGCAAGAGTGGCAAAAGATTTTGGAGAATGGAAGCAAATATTACTGAAGCAATCTAAGCTTTCGATTTTCTTAAAAATAAACATTGAATTTGATAGAAAACGGTGAATCACTTATTCATAAATTTAAAGATATTAATTACAGTAATAACGAGTTCAGGGAATGCTAACCAAACGTAAGGTGTAGCGAAATCCAACTTAATCTATTGTTAAAATGGAATTCGGCTGCGGTTTATGCGTCCTGCACAACCAACTTCCGCACATTTAACGATCGAGAAGACTGAATCGGGTAGCGAGTAATGCAATTCACATTTCCTCGAGCGACAACATCCAGGAGACTTTTGATAGTCGCGTACCTCCGTAGCATCAAAAGCTTTACAACTTCGGTCGAAATGTTCTCTCCCCTGCAATTGGACTACTTCCAAACCATCTGCACTAATTCTGTCTGACTTACAAACCGCGTCACCGGATTTGCAGAATTTCGGAAAGGGAGAGGGCAATCGACACATTGTACGGGGACAATGTGATTGAAGCATGCTCGAAAACGTACCAACTTGCTTGTTCCACGTTAATGGCTTCTCCCATATCATCGTCGCTTAGAATCGGGGCAGAGTTAGAAAAATTTTGAAGCTAACGCTGCGTTTATCGTTAATGATTTATCGCGAGCAAAATGATGTGTGGTGTATAAAAACAAGAGAATAAGATTTTATGTTGATATTGATACCACGTTCTGAAAATTATTTCTTCACATTATCAAATGTTTCACTGCAAATCTATTAATCTATTATAATTATAGGAATTATCATTTCAATTAATACTACTTGAATACCATTATTACAAAAATTGAATATTTATAGTTAATTTTTACCAACTGTGACTAAATATATTTGCGACTTACCACAATAATGTACTTGTAATAATTTTTATTTGAATATTTTTTTCTTCAATTTATTAAGATTCGTAAGAGGGAGATCAACACTGTTCGCCGTATTAAAAAATTTCAATTCTCTATATTTAATTCTTTACCAGAAACTTCTAAACATTTACGTTATCGGACATTTATTCATACATCGATATTTTAGACTTAATTTCTCAGTTTGCATGTTGGAATAAGTGCAACGACCTTCCTCATTGATTACCGATGCATCTGCGAGAAATATAACCACGATTAATTATTAAGTGTAATTATCGCACAATGAGTGTCGGATCGTATACTGGAGTATTGCACTAATTATGAAGGTAATTAACAATTAAAATTCGATCCGATATGACTTATCAGTTCGCATGTGCATAATATTATAAATGTTAATTCGCGAAATTGTTTGCAGATAATCGATTGTTACCGTTTTATTGCTCACCTCCAGGATAATAGAAATCTGGTTAATGGAAGTTCCGATATACGAAAGTGTATTCGATCGCCTACGGATAATCGAGATTTCCCAATTAAGAAGCACTTCCTATTCCCATTTCTAACGCTATTACTAAGATATATGTATAGACACAGGGTGTTTCCGAAATGGTGGTACAACCCGAAGGGATGTGATTCTACATGCAAAAATAATTCGATAATGTAGAATAACATTTCTCGATACGATGCTTGGTTTCCAAGATAATCCACTTTAAAAATTAATTTACCGCGTTAGTCAAGTCCTCATGCATTCGCGTGTATGCAGCAGATTTTCAAATTCGATTTTCTCAAAAACAAAGAATCGTACAAAAAAATGTTATTCTACATTTTCGACTTATTTATCTATGTAGAATCACATTCCTACGGATTGTACCACCAGTTAGTAAATACCCTGTAGAATAACTGCCGAATGTGGTCGCTAATTTCTGACTGCTCAACACGTCTGAAAATGATGGAACGAAACCTAGTTTTTTTCCTACACATCACAAAGTCAAAATAAGTTTCCAAATTTTACTGAATAGTGTAGTAGAGAAGTTGACGCGGCCCAAAACCAAACAGAACAAAATATTCTCCAATTTCTGAAGCCGCTAACGAGTACACAGGGAGCAAAGGTTACCAAAGGATTACACGCATTCTTCGAATCTCATAAAAAGAAAGGATAACGCGCAACGCACATTATTCATCACGTTTTTTCGACGGTAGATCCGTCCACGTAAAGGGTAAAATTTCAGATACTGACACCGTAAAAAGATAAGTACGGGAGGGGGGTGGGGGAAACTATGTAAAATGCTTCCTTTGCTACATATTATTCTCTCGCAGTCGTAAAGGAAGTCCGACACCGGCTTTGAGACCGCCTCCTACCCTCTCCCATCCCGTAAAAAAGAATCTACAAAGAAGAATAATGATGTCTTGCGAGCGAAGCCGGGGGCTTCTTCAATTCCTCGCTTAATAAAAGGCTGTGCAACACGACGCGAAGTTGCACCCGTAGGTAACGGTCACTTCGTTTGTTTGTGCTTTACGTGCCCATACCCGTCTCGAAGGCTCTGAAGACACGCCCCCCATGGGCGCGGGATTGAGGAACGATCAATTAGCGCGCAGGGGCTCCAAGGCAAGGTCACCTGCTATTAGTCGATACCTGGGTGCGAGTCCTAGACGTATCCACACTAATCGGTGCGAGCCCTTCCTAAAGCTCTATCGTCTCTGGGAGGTCGGTGCCCTGTTGTATGTTGGTTATCTCAAAATAGCGTCCACTCCTGGAAACAAGGGGTTCCTGGGATGATTTGAAACAACTTTTTCCTTAACAAAAATGTTATCCGAGGCTTTGTTCACGAGATATTAACGAAAAACCCCGACCAATCACAGCGCGAGTCTGCCGGCCGAGTTCCCGCGGTAGCGTTGGCTACCAATCGCAACGCGTAGCCAACGCTGCCGCGGATGCTCAGCCGGCAAACTCGTCCTCTGATTGGTCGCGCTTAACAAAGCCTCGGATAATATTTTTGCTAAGGAAAATGTTGTTTCCAATCATCCTAGGAACCCTCATTTCCGGGAGTCGAAACTATTTTGGGACACTGTATACCGCAAACCCACGGCTGATGTGCAAGTACGCCCTACTCAGCGATATAGTTATGTAGGTAACGGTCAGTAGGGGCCGTAAATTGTGACGTGAAAACTGGGAACATGTTTGAACGTTATTTTGGTAGTTAACAAGCGGACCCATCGTGTCGCCCCCGATGAATTATTCCCAGACGATGGCAGCAGCGGCGCGCATCGAACGTGAATGCTCGGCTTGTCGTTAAGGGATCGTCCGGGCCTCGTATGAAATAATTGTTGCTATAGAGTAACGCACGTCTCCCCGGTTAACCGTACGACGCGACACGTAATTACCCGTTTCGTATCCGCACAACTCCATTAATTCAGGAAAGGGGAAGCAATTACTAAAGGCGAAGGTAGGACCAACTTCCACCGCTTTACGCTGTCCTAATAAACACAGCTCCGAATTACTTTCGTATTACTATACCTTTGTGACCGGATGGTAATTAATCCTTTCCTTCGCGAAACTTCAACCTCGTCGCGTGACCGGAGGAGAACGACGTGGGTCGTTGAAGGAAGAATTTTCGTGCCAATAAATTCGAATGTAAGAGAATGGGGGAAATCTTGTGGTCTGTCGGGCATTGGCTTCGTTTTTATCAGTGATCTGGAGTTCCAACAATTGTGATGCATTTTGTGTACGGTAGGTTAGATA
Organism: Dufourea novaeangliae; assembly: GCF_001272555.1. Taxonomy (NCBI): domain Eukaryota; kingdom Metazoa; phylum Arthropoda; class Insecta; order Hymenoptera; family Halictidae; genus Dufourea; species Dufourea novaeangliae. The sequence goes on along the minus strand of NW_015374156.1, from coordinate 1,485,684 downwards.
CAGGGTGATACAAAAAGAAGGTCTAAGATTTTGTGGGTTTGTAGTACTGACCGAGAGAATTGAGAAATGTCTAAACAACGGAGTAGGTCTTGAAGTTGATCCTTTAGATATAAAATTAACTTTTGTATTTTACGAACGTTCGAAATCGTGTAAGTGAATCTCATCGCAACATATTGAATGTAAACAGAGAAATTAATTTAGATGTCAAATTACAGGTTATATGGCAAGAGGCAATACGAGAATACGGAAGAAATATCTGAAAATCTGCGCCCATCGCTGATCAGCAGACGTCAGTTTTGCATTGCAAAACTTTTAAATTTTCCTTTGAAAGGATTGATGTTAGGATTCAAGTTGTTAAGACATTTTTTACTCCTTTCGGTGAGTACTAGTCCCCTTATGTGGTAAACCCTTTTTTTGTCATTCAGCATGAGCTTTGTTGTTAAGAATTCAGTACTTTCCGATTAACACTGGTTTATAGAGATACTACGATATAATTACTACTCAGAAATAATCAGTCGAATACGATGCTGGTGAGTAACGGTCGTCATTCGACTTGCCAGCAACGTCATAATGGCCACGGGTGGTAGGCAGCATTTGGGCAAAGCATTTACAGCGAATAAAGGAAAATTCCGGTTAATTGTTCGATCCAATTAACGCTACACGTTTTTGGTGTAAACGATGTCAATTAACAAATGCACTATAACATTTAGCTTAAGAAATGTTGTTTTTTAAACACGTATCGAAACAAGTGACTTTATTCTGTCATAGGTGGTAAAGGGCCGAAAATTTTACAGGCATCCAAAGCATTTTGTAATTTTCGATTTTTGGGACCAGCAGATCAAAGGATTGACGCAATATGTAGCTTAACCTTTGTCCATTACATTATAGCTTTGCGTCAATCGCCCCAAAGCAAGATAATTTGAATTTTCAAAGAATCCTGCCATTCCTTGATCCGAACTGAAACGCACGTTATTATAAATATATATTTTTCATTATTTTAAAGTGCTGATATTGTTCTCGAAATTTTGCCGACACATTTCCGATATGTATTGTGTATCAAGTTTACTCGAATACAGAGGCCGGAGAACTTTGCTTTCAGCGTCTCGTATACCAGTAAATTGAAAAGAATGAAGCATTTAATCTACCAGATGACTTCGCTCGGAGCAGTTATTGTAACAGAGAGATCTCCTCTTCCTGTGAAATTACTTATCCCTCTACAATTACATTTCGAGCTACGAAAATGTACGAACGGTCTGTTCTGCCCTCTTCTTTCCCCATAATTCGCAATTTCGTTTGTAATTTCACCTGTGACACGAGAATGTGATTCACTCGTAGTGAATTCCCTTCAATATTTAAGCATCTACCCAATCGTATTCATTATTAAACTGTAGCGACAATAAACTGAACACTCTGCAGCGTGCTACATGATTAATCGTTGAATTCTTATTGTCACTAGTCGGAAATGTGTAATTAAATAATAACTGTAATACGTAATAAAATATTTAAACTATTAATTTAGCGATGTTCACTCTACTCTACGTTCCCCTATGCTGGACAATACATAGATTTCTCCCAGTACAGTAAATCCTCAATGGGTGCTCGAAGGCTTCTCGGCACTGACAAAGAGGGATCCCCAGGTGCAACGTTAACTTTTTAATAAGGCTTAGCACAGGAGCTTGGAATTCTGAAGTCAATGATATTTGTTCCAGCCGCATATGGCCATTAATTTATGAAATATTTAATGTTCAGTGCCGAGGAGCCTTCAAACATTCATCAAGGATTCACTGTATGTACGTATCAGATACAGTGTGTCCGTTTTATTTGGAATTGTGTTAATATCTCACAAAATATGAGTGATACGGATAATTGTTTCAAACGAATGGTGTATAATGTCAAGGGGGACATATCGAGCAGATTTGTATCTCAAGGAAGAACATCTGTAACAAATGTAAAAATCTACTTCTTTATTTGGACCTCTGTTGATGAGATATTTTTTACTCCTCTCGGTGAGTAATATAACCCCTAAAGTCCTATAGTTCGTCCAACGTCACGAATCAATAGAAATAACGAAAACGTTCGCGTGCTAAGCCCAGCTATTGGCTGGCAACTGTCTCTATCTCTGTCTCGCATAAATTGTCATCACGTCCCTTTGTTTATAGTCACTGATTCGACTCGTTGGATGAGGTATACATTTTTTCCTGAACACCCTGCATATACAGAAGAAAATTTCTGAATGGTACAGATTCACTAACAATTCACAAGACTGTCAATCTGTCATTTCTCCTAGTAGTCACAGTCTCGAGGTTATTTTATGAATTTCCATTTTCCACATTCCTCCTGGGCTTCTGCATACTTCGTCATAAGTTTCTTACGTTACCTAGCCGTATTATCCTCGACACGTGTCGTCTTTTGTTTCATTCTCGCGTCTGAATCTAACAATTGCTCCGCATCTTCCTCCAGTCTCTCCTTAGAGTGTCTCGATACCCGACGGTGCTGCTGCTGCTGCTTTCAGTTCTCTTTACCTTGTTGCATTGTTCCGCTCTTTGTGCCCGGGCCTCTCTTAGCCTTCGACTCGCCGCCGTTTCACCCTGTTATTTTCATTCGCATCTTCGCGTCCCATATCCCGACGACGACACGAGAAACCGGGGAGAATAAAAACGTGCGCCGCCCTGTATCGCGATACAGGCATCTAAATCGTGCCACTTGCGAAACGGATCAATTGTTTTATGCAGTGCTCGCCTACAGCATGGGTTCTCCGACTTTCAGGCTGATGGTAGAACGAATATCGAAAGTCGATCGAAGCTATCTCTTCATTGTCCTTCACGGGGAATTATTGTGAAATTGAATGATACTTTTCCTAGTTAAAGTAGGTCATTCGTGGTCTTGTATCAAAGAGCGCGATGAATAAATGGGGATAATATACTTGGGTACCTTAACAATTGCAAAGAACTGAAAAAAGCAATATTTATATAATCTAGTATAGATAATTATGTTTTTGTAGGTAGAGGGGAAGATTTTGAAGATCAAGGTAAGATTTTAAATGGAATGCTGTATTTTGTTTATTCGTAATATGACAGCATTTGTTGAGACAAGTTCGACGATGTTTTATGTAAAATCATTGATTGTAAGTAGGAAGTCGTAAATTAGTGAGATATTAAGTAGTCAGATCTACGCGAATTGCGGATTTGGTGAGATTCCGTAATACGATTACGCAGGGTTTGGTGATACACGACTTGTTATGACGTTAATCTGACTCCTTCAAATTGCACTGCTAATTTACGATCCAATCTATACCATCTTATCTCATATACAGATCATAATATATGATGTATGGTAGACCGAGGCGAATCGGATCATTTTCTGCTTGATAGTAAAAAAATAATAGTCAAACTTAGAAAGATAATTGTTTATTATAAATTCGTAAATAATGCACATTTAACTTGAACATTAATAATAAAACAATTAAAAGAACTTAAAAATCTTCCTTTTGCAAACAAAAAACGAAAAAAGTGAGACATATCCGATTCGCCCCAAAAGTTGGTACTCTACCCTAATATGTGTATAAATCTATGTAAAAGTAGTGGACAAAAAAGTTACCACTTTTTTGATTCTTTATATTTCTATTAATTATTAGCATCAACTTAAAACCTTAATATATTGGGTTTATAAAATAAGAAAAAATGAAACAAGTTGAAGAAGTGATAACATTTTTATCCACTGCTGTATATCAAATGCTATTATTTTATGAATAAAACAAATATAACATTCCATAAAAAAACTAATTTGCGCTTGAAATCTCTCCTATTACACTGTTCAACACGATTTTTAATCTGTAATATCCATTGGGAAAACCTTATAGAGTTCCTCGTCCAGATCACGAATCCGGAAGCAGAATTTTTCAATCTCCCTCAGTTTTTGAAAAACACGAGCTTTTGTAAAAACACCCGATTTTGGCAAAAAATGACGTATTACGTAAAAACTAAAAACGCTAGAAAGTTCAATTTAATTTTTAAAAATAGAGGAGAGTTATCTGCATACAACGGTATATTTAGTTATTAAATTGTGTAATTCTTAATGCATGTAAATAGAATTATTTCGACCATATTACGTCCCCCTTTATACCAAATAACTTTATGAGGGCAGTTTTTTTTATATACCTTCAGTTGTTCACGAGCTATTCCACCGGTTTCAATTGATAACAGGCACCCTGTACATAGTGTTCCAGAACAGGTAATACAATCGGCTGATAGACCATTCTACATACAAAATTCAATCGAATACATGGAATAAAATTTTTTCGTATCATGCTTCGTTCCAGGTAATCGAATTTCAAAATTTGCTGGATACGCGTGTAATTGAATAGGATTCAGTAACGCATCACTTGATTACATTCAATTTCTATTTATTAAATGTATACATAAATGAATTTTCAAATTCGATTATTTCGAAAACAAAGCATCATCGCAAAAAGTTTTATTCTGCATTTTGTACTAACTTTTGCATGTAGAATGACCTCCAACTGTACCACACATCCTCTGACACCCTATATAATAGAATAGTTCTCCGTGATTACGATTAGTGGATCTCCTTATTATCGCACTGGCACTCTCACGATATGTCTACAGTAGATTCGCTTTGTTTATTTTTAATAGGAAAGCAGTAATAAACGGGGCACGTATTAGGCGCTAGATAAAGAAATGATCGCATAATTATGTTCTTTGTCCTTTTATCATCTCCCTTCCAACCCCCATGGAGAAATCATAAGGAGAGGATACTATATGTTTGTCTACTATTTAACAGTAAATATAAAATCTATTTCTTCAGAACAAGTTAATTTTAATTAATAAAGTTGCAAACATGAGGCCAAAATTATATAATATTATAATACATGTTCTTCGATTTTGTTTCACATTTTGTAATGCCAGACATTTTTTATAACTTCATGAAAATCGAAGAGTTTCATTTTAACGCTATTCTTTGTGAAATGAACTACCTATAAGTGTTAACATATATAATTATATGTAAATATTGAAATCATTACTGAACTAGTACATACAATTTTTTATAACGACTTGGAACATAATTGAATATTAACGTGTTATTATACATTTTATAGAAAGAATTGTATGACTTGTTCATCAATATTCGTATTAGGTTTGAGAGTTTGCAAACATAGCGTGTCAGTAGACCAGTATAATTTACCACTGTCAAGAATGTATGATAATTTGATAATTACACTGCGATTCATAAAAAATCACGAGCATACTTTAATGTTCTTTAATTACTTTGCCAGTAATGAATCATGGATAAGTTCGGAAATTAAATTATTCATCAGTCATTATTTGAGACAGAACTTTAATGCATCATGCATCGGCGAGCGTTGTATCGGTTCCGTTAAACTTCATTTCATCGAGCTGCCTGAACAAAATTCAATCGTATCTCTGCCGAAAATCCACTCTCAGGTCCGCGAACATTCGATTACACGAAAGATTTATTCCATTCCATGTGCCATGACGAAGTTAAATTACAAAAATAGAGCACTGTCCACCACCCGACACGATAAAATAAATAATTCCTGTGATCGAATATTTCTCCGGTTCCATCGTGATCACCTGTTTAATTCATTTAACCCAATTTTGTGTTCGTACAAACGGAATTTTATGAAGTGCATTTTTTATTTAACAGAAAACATCTATGATTTATACGGAGCAAACATATTCGACAATGCATTCGGTGCATTTTTGCGTATGATTTATGTAATTCTTAATCACCAGCTAGCTATATAGTGAACGGAATAAAGATATCCAATTAAATTACAACTATCTATTCTAAAGGACGACGCTTATTAAAATTTATTCAGATCTTGATTTAAATTTATTCAGACCTGGAAATTGCTTTTAAGGGAATACTGTTTGACATGTACTATGTGTCAGTCTAGAAGGGAAAATAGATTTAAGCATATAGTATATTAAGTAGCAAATAGGAAATTTACTACTAGTCGCAGGCTCATGAAATAATCACGTATATAAAGAATTCTCAATTGTTTCTGCAATTTGTGCAGCTTCTCATAGCTACACTTCTGCACAATGTGCAGCTCAGCCTCTCCTATAACTGCCTTTTTATAATCACTAATCTACTTTCATGCACTTATAGTATACCTTCAGTGCAGGAAAAAATTTAATATACTTTAACGTGGTTTTTACATTGCTTAAGAGTTGATAGAATTCTTAATACAATATACAAACATTTGTTTGATGTCGGTTTCTATAAATCAGTCCATAAAAATCAGTACTTGCATAAATATCTGACGTTTCGTAATCAAACATTTATTTTAGTTATTCCCTCTCTCAAATAATGTTAAAATAAAGAATTCTTGGGTACAAGTTGTCGAGTTTATGCAGTGTTTACATTTTCATAGCCACATATTTGCCGTTTATTTTGAATGTAGTGTAGGTTCAGCTCCGAGAGAATCGATAATGCGGTTACTATCTTTTTAAACAAACACGAATGAATTACAAATAAACAGACAAGAAAAGGTGGACTTTCACCACTTTCAAAATAAACGTTTCGTATGTATACTTTACATTTCTCTAGAATTTTTCTACCGGTGAAAGTATTATTCACTTTCGTAGCCGGCACCAGCAGTTAGTTTTGCCGGGGAATACAGAGTCAGGCACGCCAGTTACTGCCAAAAAATGTTTGCCCGGGAGCAAGCAAAGACAGTTGGTCCGCAAGCTTCGCTGACCACTGCTGGTCGACGCACACGGTTTCCATTTGAGGTGGTTTTATTTCGCGTACCCAGTTGCCGAGTGGGCCGGAGCAAATATTCATTCTGCCTCCCTTATGTTGTCCCGCGGGAGCAAATACTAGCACTTCTAAATGGACGTTAGAAAAATCCTAACCTGTGAAGTATTTCGTTTCCTTCAATCAACATTCAACGTTTTTTCGAACGTGCAATTATCTCAAATAATAACTTCAAACGGAAGACTTTACCCCATTGGTCATGGAATATATTTTACGTAGTTACACTCTAGATTCTTCAGTGTACAAATTAACAGGTGGCCCCCAGACTGAATTACTGACTCGAAATCGCCATCATTTTTTCAAGATGAGATTCGCAGACTGCCCCAGAAACGGCATACATTTGTATTAAAATATAATTTGTACATAAATGTATATAAATTGTAAGCAAACAATAAATCTATGAAAAGAATGCCATGAATTAATTTCTACACCTAATAATTCATCCTCTGTCTACAGCTACAAAGTCCCTTTTTCGTGAACCTGTAACACCATTGCTAGGGGACTCTGCGTGAAGACATTTAGTAACAACCATCACCACGTGTTACTAAAGTATCCGGTCTTATATTATCCTTCTCAAAGCAGCCGAACGTACATTCCGACAAGCACGGTATACTCGTCGTGGTAACCCTGTGACTTACACTTGGGGCCTAATACCCCTCGTCACCACCTATTCCATGCAGATTACATCAGCCTATAAAATGTGCCCCCCTCTGTCACGACACGTAGAACACCCCGGCCTCCCAGAGGGAATATTACTTGGCATTGACGTGCCACTTTGATGGTCCGCCTCTTTACGGGGCTAGACCGAATTTTCCGACACTTCGCCGAATGGAATCGTCGTATTCGGGAGGGGAGGGCCGAGGGGGTGCGTCCGCGGTGTTTTATAGCCTGATCCTCTGTATTGTAGCAAAATATTAGCGGGAAATGGTATTGCGGGGCCGGGTCAATGCACTTTTGGCACGCGGACCTGCGTTGCACAGGCTGCGAGAGGGATCGTTACACATGTACACTAGCGCACACAGCCAACCGGCCGTGGAGACTGACAATGAATAAGTACGGCCCACCGTCCTGCAGCCGGCCAATGTTTGCTGTACATTTGTCGCTCCGGCGGACATCGACACCATCTTACTTTTGCCGATCTCGATGAAACGACCGCGCGACCGTTTATCTGTTTTTCTTCACGGACGACAAATTTCGTGGAATCGAAAGAGGGCGCGTAATTAACGCGGAAGAACGGAGAATTCACGTGGTAAGGTGTTCGTAATCCTTTAGTGCTTAACCCTTGTGTGGACAACCAAAATATTCAGGGTTGTTGAGCAATCGGAATACTTCTATTCGGACAGATTAGATAAATGTAGGTAATTTTACTTTCATACTATTCGGAAACTCTTAGTTTTCCCTTTCTATAATATACGAAGTACTGTTTTAGACAGGAACATACAAAATTGTGGAAGGAAATTTTGAAATGGGTACCCACTTGCCTACAAAAGGGTTAAAATAACGAAACGTGGTTGAGAAAATGTCCATTGTATGGCTTCAATAGGTTGTAATTTTTGTAAATGATACAGAAATATATGTTATATATGTGGATTTTAATTAATTTTTATCCAATTTTTAGTAATTGCTTCTTGTATGATCCACTTTGAAACAAGGAATACATTTAAAACATTAAAAAATGGAGTATGTATTTTGATAATAAAGGTAGAACTATTTTCAATGATATTAAAAATGAAGTATTCTATAGAAGCAGAACTATATTTTCAGACATTTTTTAAGTCACTTCGCGCATTCATCCTTGTGGATGCTTTTACAGTGGATCGAACAGACAAGCGATATAGGCGGAAAGGGTGTAATTTTATACGTGAAAATGAGTCACAAATGTGGAAGGAAAGTTTTTCGTATGAAGCTACGTTTTTGAGAAAATCAGATGCGAACACACGATGGGCATGTTATGCCTTCGGGTACTGCTACCTAATATGTCTGACCATTGCGGGCGTGTTCTACTTGCACTGAACACGGTCAGTGGTGCGTTATTAGCCATTTCCCTTTGATATTACTATCTCCGAACTATTAATATGCATAAAATTATGTTGAAAAAGGATCATCCTATCGAAAATGTTTATAAATATTAACATAAGTAGACAAAATCAATTGTTGAACAGACACTCAAGAAAAGTTGTATACACCAATGCATGCATATCAGATTAACTTTTATACAGGATTTATGAAAATAAAGCTTCATGGCGAAAAAATTTATTATATTCATAACAGAATCATTTATTCGATTGTACTACCATGGCCTCTTGTATACTTTTTACATGTCTGCTTTAGATAACTAATTGTGATTATAAAAATGTTATTTTCAGCGTACACGCTGAAATATTAATAAAATTGAGATAAGCAATAACTGCTGCATTTAAACATTACATGTTTAAAATTATTTAACAGGCACGATATGTTTTTGAAATATTTGATATCAAAGATTAGTACCCTTGTGGGAATTTGGTTGCGAAATTTTCTAAAGTCCATTATATTTTTTGGAGAAATGAAAAGAAAAAAATTGTGTCCCCTGACCACTTTGTATAATCGATATTCCATTTCTATTCTTATCACGATCATTACGTATATTTTCAAATTTCACTGTACCATTCGTAATACCATCGTACTGCAGTTTCGTGAAAAAATTCTACTTCCGGAATTTCTGGAATCATACTGATTGGCTGAAATGTCAAATATAAACATGCCAATGCTTGTTACCTGAATGTGTAGTTTTATTTGAACGATTGCGCACATAAAACGTGTGCAGGCTTTTAAGGAAATTAACCATTTTTGTCGTTTTAGGTGCTGGTAACTTTGATTGAGTAGCCGCACTCTGTTATTTAATTCGTTTCAGAGTTAACTACGGTAAATTCCATTAGAATAACGTTACCTCGTGATTTACATTCATATTTTCTATTAAGAAACGGTATGGCATACAATTTCATTCACTTATATGTAAAACAATTCTTACTATACTTCCATAATCATTAATACTATTATTCAATATTATTTTCAGTTTATTTGTAACCTGATAAAATCTGTAATAGAGTAAGAGAAGTCCATTTTCTACAGAGTGTTAATAAAAATGTGGGAAACTTTCACAAGGTAGATTTTACATGCCAAATTAAGACGAAAATCAAGAATGGCGAAATTGCGTTCGAGCCTTGTTTCCAAATTATTAATTGTTGAAAATGCAGACAAATACGCGTGAAATATGTACGTCTGGCGCGCTGGGTTAGACTACTTCAACTGTCGATTCTCAGCTGATACACAGGATCGATCGATGACCTAGTTAAATTTTATGAATGAAATAAAATGAAATGGATGAAACTAACCTATGAAACTGTTGAAGAGCGTGTCTATTTTACGCTTATATCGCCCGTATTTTCAACCATTTAATAACTCTGGAACGAAGCCTCGAACGCAATTTCGTCTTAGCTTGTCGTATAGAATCGATTCTCTGAAAATGACCCACATTTTCATTAACCCCCTGTATAAATCAATTAATAAAATTCTATTTTTATTCAAGCATCCGTAGTTTGTGTCTAGTGAATCATTAAAAGCTGAAATCATATTCAATAGTTAGGGTATTTCAAGAACTCGATACTACAACACCTGGAAAAATGTTTCCAATTACACGCAATAATACGAAATTCACTGAGGATATTCTTATTTTAGAACTATAAAGTGGATTCGATTGATGTCAAGATAAGAATAGTCGAGCTTTTCAAGGAAGGAAATAGCCAAAGAAGAGTTCTATATATCATACGGAAACATAACAAAATATTAGTACCAAAAATTGTTTAAATTAAGAAATCAGATCGGAAACTTTTTTCCAGGAATTCTCCTAATGGAAAACTTTTTTGCATGTAACATTTCATTTCTTATGGTGTTCCTTTTTCATAATAAATAGAAGTTTGTGTTATTTTATCGTTATTTACTTCGTATTTACCTCCTTTCAATATCCCATCACTTTTCTCTTTATATGATAATATTTTATAGATCTAAAATATGAAGATTCTCAGTAAATTTCGTATTAATGCGTGTGATCGGAAACTTTTTGCCAGGGGTTGTATCATAAATACGATTTCGATTTTTTGCAGTTTAAACACTACAATTCTAGAATTTGGAATAAAGTGTCGACAAATAGATCCAGCTTTAACACCGAAAATACATTTTCAAGTATTCTCGACAATCAGCGACAACAGTTACCGAAAAAAATTGCCTCGAGAGTACGTTCAATTAACCCGATTGCAAATTACTGTAGCATAGTTCGCCTGCGGACCTATTGGCCCCATGAAACTCTGAAGATATTATGGATTTTGACGATCGAAGAGTAATAAACGTTGTCGCAATTTTATTATCGAGCTGTCGGTCGACGTGTCGGATCCATTATACGTCATTCACGGGGACTGGTAGCGTCTAAATAGAATGGGACACTACGGGACAAGCTCGTGTTTTAATCAAGTTTCCTTCCGGCCCGTTTTGAAATTATAATATTTCGAAACGACACAAATGCATCGAGCCGTGCCATTAACGCTTGGACACCGTTCACGGCGCAAAACAAATTTTCACCGAGGCTGCTAATTTTACCGATAACGTTGACACGCGCCTGTTTGCACTTCTCTGCATCGTCGTGCAGGCATTACCTACAGGACAAATATTGTAGGTAGACACCATTGACACTGTTTCTTTTGAAATTTTGATTTTCATGGTTACCCCCTAATAATACGAATATTTAGTACCGTTCAAAGTAATTCGAACGCCTGGATTGATTTTGATAAAAACAAAGAACTTTCTAATCATTTTCCTACCTGTCATTTCGTTCTTCTTGATGATTTAGTTCATTTGTAATATTATCCATCGAATAACCTTCACCACGAAGAGCACACACTACAGAACGTGTTTCAATTGAAATCACTACTACTTTCGGAATTTTCAGCACGGTAGAGCGAATGTTGTTTCGCCAAGGGACGAACAAGAACTGATTAAGGAGAAGGTGAATTTCGTATTTATAAGACTCATGGTGGGGATATGGTCCCAAAGAACCAGAAAAACCGTTCGTTGTAGTCACACGATTGTTATGCATTTACCTATGATAAGTAGGTGACAAAAACGATAGGCTCTGTTCCCTAAACAATACATATCATCGGTTAAGGGTCATGAAATATATACCTGAGTCTAGACAGTGTCATAAACTCCGAAAGTAATATCGTTCGAATAATTTCGAGCGGTACTGTAATCAGTAGACAGCGGATTTTATGCATTTATAGACACCGAAGCTGTGCGAAATACAATAAAAGATTAAAAATTCATCGAAACCAACGACTTTTCTATTTCATTCTTAACTCAATAACATATTCACGAGATGATAGAAATACGTAATTTTGTTCTCATCTTCAAGAATTAATTTATACCATTTTATTTTGCATAAAAATCTGCAGTCTACTAATTAGCGTTAATGCTTTAAATTATGTTCAGCGCTTGTTATCACAAGCAGTCTGAAATCATCCTACAAGTAACGTCGTTTTTTCAGTGTTTTCAATCGAATACAAAGGCAACGATTTAAAAAGAATATCAACACCAAAATCACGTGAACGACAGAACTATTAATTTAATGTTACAGTGTAAATGGTATAGCACTCAATGAGTACGAAGTATCCTTTAGGAAATGATTGTAGTAGACTGATTGTAGTAGACTAAGAATAATACTAGAACTACCAGCATTGTATGTGTAATATATAAAGTTATACAATATATATAGTAATATAGATAAAATATAGTACAATTCAGCATAATATAATATAACAAAAAATGTATAGTAAATTATAGGTCAACATGAAGCAATTTCTACATAATTTCAGTATGTAGATTTTAACGATTTTGGTAGTTTTAGTATTTACGAAGGAGAAGAACAAATCTCGAACGATTTTCCTATGAATGAACACGTCTCATGATAACTAATCCACGTATTTTCTACAATCTGATCTTATTCTATTTGCACAACCACTAATACGCTATAAAAGTCGGGCACAACGTTGCCGAGAGTTCGTGTCATTACCTGGTCAACTGACTCATGAAAAGCGGACATTATACACATTAGCTTACCACAGTTATCTTCAAAGAGCGAGACTAATGTAAAAGGCACGTCTCGAGACCACGCGTCTACGTAATGATACTGAACACGTACAAGCAGAGCATAGTCGAGAACGGTGATTTTATTATCAGGACGAAGCGACGTTTGCCAAACGCCATCACGCTGATGCATTAAATATTCTTGATCTACAGAGTCTTTACCAGCCGTTGGATCTCGAGCTTCAATGTAAATCCGCGCTAATGCGTTACATCGATTCGAATGACGGAGGAACGTACGCTCGCGCGAGCTCGCGAGACAGTACGGAAATTCTGCGATTTCCACCTGAAAGCAGACTCCAGGACGCCTAATAAACGGGCTACAATTAATTCTCTACCGCGAGATATCAATTTATTAACGCAATCGCATATGTGTGTCGTGGCGGGGATTAAATGGAACAAGTGTAACTCCTCCCGTTCCATGTACAAATTCAGATTTATATCTGTTTTTCTATTACTGGGATATTGTAATGCAGTACAACGGCGTGTGTGCTGCGGAAATGGAATCTGTACATTGCCATTCATAAGCCTGGAGCCCATTTCTATCTTTAACAGTGTTCTTTGTAAAATATTTGTGATACGACTCGAATATTCAGTGTAAGGCTTACTGAAGAAATTTCTCCTTATGTGTAATTTATTTAAATAACTAGGACTGTACGATGGGGTTTTATTTATATAGAGAGAAAAAAGGGCTCCGAACGTCTGACAAAAGTCACAGTTACACTGATATCGAAGATAATATCGACATGCATTCCTACTTGCGACGGGATATTTAAGGGTTTGCACTTTAATCGATTCAAAAGTATTCATAAATACATACAAGTTTTGTCCAATGATGCTAGGAACTTGAATTTATGTAAGTTCATTAGGCGACGATTTTTATAATAACTAGACTGCGGATTTTTATGCAAAATAAAAGTTTTTAAAGTATTTTATAAAGACAGGGGCAATCGTAGGAATCTATTTTCCCTCTTAAGTATCTTATTGGGTTCAGAATAAAATCGAGAACTCGTTGGATCCGATTAAAGTTTTGTTTTTCACTGTATTTCAGAGGCTATAAATGCATAAAATCCGCAGTCTAATAATAACCACCTAAAAAAGGAGCTATTTAATATTTTTAAGAATTCTGTTAAAAAATGAATCCTATGAAGTCCGAATATGATCGAGAAAATGAAAGAAAGAGCGTTGAACCACGCAAATGTGTATGTTTTTAAGTAGACTAAAATGGTGCAGTAGGTCCTTAACTCGTAACGAAGGAAATTTCACGCTACATCGAAACAGAGTTATCTCGGATTATGTCCTTAAGCGTATAATAAGAGTCTTGGATACGAATAAGCTTGAGTCAGAGCCAAAGTATTATTTTTTTAATATTCAAAAAAACTACTCCAAATGTTCGCCATACTTTGAACATCTGACATGGCCATTATGCCACTATATTTGTAGTACCTTTATCAGCATTCTCGTTATAATGTGCGTCAAATGCATTTTTAAGAAATTTGGTTAGTCTATGAAACATTAAAAATTGCGAGAAGCGAATAGAATAACCGAGGAAAAATTCTCTCTTTGGGAAGATGATTAAAAAAAAAAGCAGGGACAAAAATCTGAACAGAAATGCATACTTTCATGAATATTGAGACCGCCTGGGGTAACATCTATGATTCTGAATGACGATGCTTGAATACTAATCCGGGAACTCCGCGGGGCAACTTCGAAATCTAGTTTCAGCCACGCGATATCCGAAACGAGTTCGTTCCACGGACCGAGTGCATACACTTTCGCGCCCCGAATTAAGCTGTAAGCGAACTTCAACGTGATTAACATGTTTATAAGATTCGTGAGGGTCGTGCCACGATCGCGTTTACCATTTGCGAATTGTTTTTGACTGCCGTTGCTTTCGTTCTCCACTGTCATCCTCACGAATCGCGACCAGAGTTTCACGAAAACGAAATGTTTTAATACTTATTCGACCGAAAGAATCACGGAATTTTATTTCATGCAAAGAATCGCGGAATTTCATTCGATGCAAAGGATCATAGGATTTTTATTTGATGCAATGAATCATGGAATTTTATTTGACGCAAAGAATCGTCGAATTTTATTCGATGCGAAGAAAGTATTTTTTCCAATTTAGTGGGTGATAATCGATAGTGCTCCATGGTATACATATAGATAATGTACTTTAATTCCGTTATTCTATTACTTCATCCAGGACCCAAATGCTTATTAGTAATTTTCGATAATAGCCACCAATTATTAGATCAGGATATTATATCGATGGTTTTTAATTAGTCTAAATGATTTCTAATATGAAATACGACACAGCAATTCCTCATTAAATTCGCAAAAAATTGCTTCGAACATTAAAATTTTAAGTTATCGAATGGGTCTTGTTCTTTTTCTACGTTTATACCTTGTGATAAAAGTTTCATTTTGGGTGATCTCGTGGATTATTCCCTTTTTCAAATCTAATTTTAGAACTGATGACAAAGGTCTACAATTTCTTAATATTTTCGAATATTGTTTCGGCTGTAGTATAACTGAAGCATGTCCAAGGGCTAACGTACTCGGAAATAATGACACTACCGAAATTCATATAATTAATAATGTCTTCGATTGTTAGACTCACCGATTGTTTCAACGGATGATCCCCATAGGACTGTCAAAGTAAATTAATGTTCGCTTACCTGAAACATAAAAGAAATTATATTAATTTCGAAAATATTAACAGAACGATGAAAACTAAATGAACCTCTTTTTCATTTAAAAGTTTTAATGGTGAAGACAGGTTGTACTATAAAGAGTTAGATTTTACTATAGAGCACTCAAGATTATTATTCATAGATGTATCTACATATATTTTGTTAATCCAGAATATAATCACTTTATGATACTTCAATGAAACAGTATTTTTCAATTTAATGTGGAATGAAAACGTGATTTTTTACTGCCATGCCCAACTAACATATTAACTTCCATTATCTAATAAATTACAATTGAAATTTGTGTAATCGTATTGATGGGGTATTTAAATTATTTTATAATTACCATTTTTTTTCTAGCAGCAACATTACTTCGTCATTATATTAATAACCTTGTTCTTTTCAAATTATTTCAGGTACCTCATAATCATGAGATTTTTCTTCCATTGTTCAGATCCATGTTTTTGAAATATTATCACATTACTTACTCTAGCACTCAAGCATTTTATATCTACACGGTCAACAAGTTTTATTACTCTAACTCAGAATTAAACTGAATTTAGACCTGAAACTATAAATCGAGTTTGAAGAAACCTTAGGCAAGAGATTATCGGCGTTTATAGATTGCGTGCCCCTCATAAATCCACCGTATCGAATGCTGGTTCCGATACCAAATCGGTACCATAAAGTTTCCAACACAGCGTACCGAAAATTTCCCAGGAAAGTTTTAGCAACAATCCACTATTATACAAGTACATACCAGGTTAACAAACAGAACATGTAAGATTTAATTTTAGGTATACTTAAGTATAAATTCTTTTACTTTCTCTTGTTCGTTAATTAAATGATTAAATATTAATTTTTTTAAAATCCTTCCTTCATATTTAAACACTTGTCATTAATTTAGAAACGTTCATTTACTTAATACTGTTCATTCACTGCTGAACTCTGTATCTTTTCCTTTTCATTTAATTAATTACGTTTCTCCAATTTTCCAAATTGAAATCCATACGTTGTAAAAAAGAATAGATATTAAAAAATCTAATTTCTAACGAGTCGAATGTTTATCAATATTATTATCATTTAAAATTCAACGTTACTAGTCACAAAATCTCTCAACTGTTCATTCATTGTTGCGTTTATCCTACTGCATTGTATCGAACAACCAAGAAACGCTAAAAGCTTTCCGTTCAGTCCCAAATATTACATAACAATATCGAATCACTATTATCATTAACATTACAAGCAGATGGTTTCGAAGATGCTACGGGACACTTCCCGTAACAACTACAAGAATCGGTTTAATTAGTCGATCCGTACGAATGACTGCGGCGTGACCGTCTCTTAGCCGCCAATTGCGCGTCTTGCGAGCCTTCCCGTGGCTCTCTCTGTTTTGCCTCGGCGGGGGAGGGGGTGGGGGGCGATCGCCTCGGCATCCAATCACACGCTCGATCAACCAAACCGACGGTATCGGTTTAATTATGGGACAGACGACGGAGTATTGTGACCGTCGTCGCAACGACAGCTCAACGGGCTCGGACGTCCTTTGTTTCCGCAGAGCGTTTCGGAAGTTCCCGGGCGGATACCGAGCGAGCGAGCCGTTATCTCGGCTCAGACGTTTCGCCGATTGCACGGGTTTTGCATTTTGCCGTAGCTAGAGGAACCAGACTCAATTTGGTAAAATCCCGCAAATCGTAGCGCGCGCCGTGGAACAGCCAGTCCAACGGATTCAAGTTCCTCTGCGGGGATCGGACGACAGACGCTACGCCGATAAGCCCATTAATTCGACGGGAATCCCTTCGTCTTCTGGTAAATGAACCGCGCTTCGTTTACACCGGTCATTCTCCTATCCGAGGAATGTTCCTTCAGCTCGTGTCTTTGTATCCTTCTTGGAAGGGAATGGGAACAAGACTAGCGACATTTTCAAAGGTACACGACTCAAATGATAAGGATTGATGTATAATGTATTACAATTAATGTTTCTTAGTTCTTTGGACGAACTGTATTTTAGGAATTACGTCACGTCACGCAAAGGTCCAAAATCAAAATGGGGCAGCTGAAATAGTGAAGAACAAATTTCTTTAATATTCCAAGAATTCACATCAACTAATCATGGAAGATTTGTTCCATGAATTATTGTTCCCCTCATACCCTTCGTATCATCAATGCTCAGTCAAAAATACAAAACAGATTCCTGAAAAAATTCGGGCTTCCGTGAAGATGTTCAGGACACTATTCGTGAATGAGGACATCATCAACACAGATCTCTTAAATAAATAAAAATTTGTTCATTCGTGTACTTCTATTTGAATAAACCCATAAGTTTTAAAATTATTTAACGGGAGTTTTTATGATTTCAAGACGTACATCTGGTGATGACGAAGACAAACTTTCTTTCAGCTCATCCTGAAGGTTATCTCAAGGTCATCGCCATTTTTTTGGATATTACATTTTTTTTTATATAATGCAACGTTGTAACTGACATCAAGACGAGTTCAGCGATGTATAGTTAATAATTTTCACCTTCTTCCGCCACGGATCAAGACATACGTGACCTGGCGACGCAGCCAATTGTCTTGCAAGAAGAATAGAATTCTGCGATCCAGCATCGCGAGAGACGCGCAGGAAACGATGCAGCACGATAGGGGGTCGCGTAGCTCGTTCGCTTGACTTCATAAAGGAAACGACTTTCATAAAAGGAAAGAATTCCTGTGCAAGCAGCCTCCGTGTAATTTTCATTATCCCTAGATGCCGATAATAACTTCTTTCGCGCGTAAACGTGTCCCCTCACCATCTGCCGGACGAGGAAGAGCCAAAACGATAATGTGATCGGTTGATATTTCGGCTCGAAATACAAAGAAAGTACCAAAATGCTAATCGAGAATGTGAACGTCTCGCGGTTTTTTGTACAACGCCGGAAAAAAAGAATCGAAAACTTTTCGGTTTATTCCGCCTCCATGACAATATTGTTACCCGTTCGCGGTGTCCCTAGACGAGGCCAGACGTTGTATCGCAGACAGTCAGACGCTCGGCTTTAACGGCGTGTTCTTTGATCGAGAAAACTGTCACGTTTTGTTCCGTTCGAAAGGAAGAATCAAATTTTCTGGCTCTTCCGCCGTCGAGTTTCCAATCATCGAATAAACCTCGCAGAAAGTCCCGCAAAAACATACAATGTGTTCTTTGCGTCGATGACAAGCTGGTCCGAGTTAAAGAAAGCCGTGACGATTACTACGATGACTCGGGGGAATCAGAGCGATGACTGGATAAACGATTGAAGGATGAATGGCTGCGGATATAGGATTACTCATGTTTCTTTATTCTTAAGATATGTTGTTTTTTAATTCGACATCCAGTTAACTTGAGAGTTAAAATGTTAGAGGATATTAAAAAATGTTTATTTCTTGCTGCTTCTATTTGTGATGACAGACTGAAAAAGCATGTTGTATATATACATTATTTAATCATTACACTGCGTGTAATCAATTGGAACTGCACAATACATAGTATCATCAATACATCTATCACTGACAATCAATTGTTCCTACTTTGATTCCTAGTAGATTCCTATTTGATTCCTATCTAATTCCTTTTGACTCATATTTGATTCCTACTGATTCCTATTTTACCAAATCGAATTACGTTACTCGAATTCCCACTGTCAGAAACTATTTTACAAACACTGCAATGAGAACTTTATTTCGACACTTAAAGTGATCGTCAAGTTAAAAATAGAATAAAAATTTCATAGATCATTGTTAAAATCTTTCTTTCGTGTATGTTTTTGTAATCTGTAAGAAACTTTTAGTAGCAACAAAGAAGAAAAAAAGTAGATGAACGTACATTAACCACTTTTATCCTGTTTGCATGTAGATTGCTAATTATTTCACGATGTCAGATGTTTTTAAACTAGTTAAGAAACAAGACTAGACAGAGGTGTGTTTAATTTATACAGAATATCATTGCGTTCGACATAGAATAAAAGATTTCTAAATTATACGTAAATTTATCTGCTTTGGTATGTTACACATATTCACATGTACTGAGCATAAAATCTGTGGTCTACAAATCGCTTTATATTATGTAACATAGTTTACACTACGTAAGATTTTGCAGCATGCTAATTGCTATATTATACAAAGATTTCTTGCAAATATAATCACACGGAAGAATAGATCCCCTTTCTTGCTGTATTGTTTTGTTATTACAACAGTAATAATTCTTGTAACATACTTAAATTTGCATTTTCCTTTGATCATATTTGCAGACTAGAAAAATCACATTATCGTCGAAAACAATCGTGAGTAAATGTTACGAAGTGCTTGTAATAGGCGTTATAATTTATTCCCTTTAATCTCGTGCCTCATAAATTTTCCATTAACAATCATACGTCACCTAGGCCCAGTTCTCCATCAAAACTATTTCGATGAGCATGTATACATTTATATGTATGTAATCGATCGTCTGCTTTATGCAGTGAGTGGTTAATAAATCATACTGTAACTGAATGCAACTGCACCTGACCGTTCATATTGACTGGTTGGTTTCATGCTTCCCTAATTCGTCTTCCATTCCCCGACTGCGATATTTTTTATTCCCCTCCCTATTCCCGCTGCGTATTACCAATACTAATGGTCTTCGTTCCACTTATGTCGCAACGCTCGCGGAAAAATATCGCACGCTCTATTTATGATTGTCCACTGATGACAAAAACGTCCCCATTTCTCCCTTTCTCTCACATCCACGGACAGGAAAGGAAACGTCACAGATTTTCGGATTAAAATAGAAATAAAAGAGGCCATGGTTTCGCGTAATGTCGGGATTTTTACGCGACTGTGCTTGCAACGAATGGTAGTTCCAGTTTTTTTTTTTTTCGATTTCAACAGCATTTCTTGTCGAGGTACAATCTAATTTACACGAGTTAAATAACCACTATTTTTTCTCTCGTTTTTGTCGCGTAAAAAAAAATTGTAAAAGGACGTGGAATATTATTAGATGCAGTCGTGTATCGAGCTACGTAAACGATAAAATCTTTCACGCGGGAAACTATGCCGCTACCCTCTAAACCGCGTCCAATTCCGCCGCAACCTTTTCCAAGTTATCTTTAAATACGTCACGTAAAAAAGTTTCCAACGGCCACAACAACGAGATTATCTCGGTAAACGTGTATGGACGTCGGAAATATAGTAGTCCCTCGAGTTACACGAATTCGACTCGAGCGAATTACTTGGCGGGAATTTCGATTTGAAATTTTTTCAACTCAAATGAGTTACCGAAGTTTCACTGTTATTGTCAGTCCATATTTCCACTGTATAAACAGTATATGTGCAATTAAAATTACTGTTGAACCTGTTTCTTTACAGTGCAAACAATAAGTGCTTTAAAAACATACACTGAAGATATTTATGAAAAATTTAGTTTAGCACTTATTTTTATTTCTTGGAATCCTCGTTACGCCTACTTTTATGAAAAATAATATAGAAACTGACATTAAAATGTTAAATGCAGTGTGAAGACCACCGGGAAAAAGCCAGATAAATCCAGTTATATTAATTTTTGTATGTTTATGCCACCTGGTGGCTAAATCGAAGTACTTTCATATAATGTAGCTTCTTAAAAATAGGTGTACAGGGAAGTAACATGACACGTCGAAGTGAAACAGAATATGTAATTCGACAAGTCCAAGTGAAACGAGAGAATAGTTTGCTACGTCCAAGAAAAACTGAATTTCAGAAGTTGAATGATAAGTTAAAGGTAACTTAAGAAGTGATTATTTGAAAAAATAATTACTAACGCAGGAAAAAGCTGATAAGTATGAAGTTTTCTAAAAAACCAAGAACATAATCAATTTTATGACAATTTATATTTTTAGAACGATCAACAGAGTGGCAGAATCCTTAATTCCAAAACCCAACGAAACCAGTTTTGGTAACATGGGCTTGGTCGAGAGAATTTTGAACATTAAAATTACTACCTTGTAAAAAAAACGGGAAACGTCATAACTGAAGGAGACATTTAGGTGACAACCTTTAGGTGGACCATCCTGTATACAATATAATTTTGTAATTGCTAGTAGGCGTAAAGAATAACGTAATTCACAATTCTTTGCAAAACTTTTCATCGGTGATTAAACATATTTTTACATAATCACAACTGAACGAGATATTTAGGTGGCAACCTTTAGGTCGACGACTCTGTATACAATATAATTTTGTAATTGCTAGTAGATGTAAAGAATAACGTAATTCACAATTCTTTGCAAAAGTTTTCATCGGTGATTAAATATATTTTTATATAATCACAACTGAACGAGATATTTAGGTGGCAACCTTTAGGTGGACCACCCTGTATATCTAACACTACTAAAGTTAATGGAGTGCATTAAAACTCATTTTCTCGAAGATTCCCGTTCATCGATAACGTTCATATCGGAAACCTCTCCGAATCAGTTCAGGGGAATCCCTTTCCAAAAACGTTCGTAGATTATGCCCGGCCTCCTTATTGAATGCCACGTTATAACTGTTAACTTCTCGGAAGTAGTACCGAAAGAGCAATTCAACTTGAAAACCGGTCGAGACTTTCCTCTCCGATATTCAGTGACTCGATCTCGCACCTTTACGGAAAAATTACGAAACCCACCCCCTCCCCCTGGGCGGTTCATCGAAGCATGGCCAATGGGTGACCTCTGTCGTTCCAATTCCACCGTAAAGTCTACCGAATTCACCGGACCGAATCGTTTCTGATAAAAGCCACCGCCATATTTCTTGCGGCCGTAACGATCCTCTGACAGCCGGCCATTCGTTCTCCTTATCATATAGTATACTCGATAAGAATTACTATTCCGTGCATGTCCACCTTCGGATCCCCTCCTCTCTCCTGTCTTCGTTGAAACACGCGACGAAGAATACGCGGAGTGCGCATCGCGTCATAAATATCAACGCTCGGAAACTGATGTTGCCGCGTCAGAGCAGTGGATGATGCAGCGCAAGGAGAGACCATTGTGGTTGTGCGCAGGCAGACACACTCTGTGACAGAGGGTTAAGGTCGAGGAAGGGTGAAAGGAGGCCGGCATGTGTACAATGTCGTCGTGGGGTGCGTGACATATCGGGCAAAGAGAACAGGATGACACAGACGAGGTTAGTTTTCTTCCAGAAAAGTAAGAAGAACATATCTGTCACGAGGACGAATTCTATTGTCAAGGTGGAAACGGGAGGGACTTCGAACAGTTTGAAGACTGGATATCTATAATTCTGCATCCCTAGACGCCTGTCCAGGATGTGGGGAGGTGTCGACCGATCGATGATCGGTTGATTGATCGTCCATCGCTGAGGATATATTGGGGGTCTGCGAAATGGGAGTAGCGATTTAACTGGGTTATAGAGTTTACTGGGCGAAATGGAATATTCTTAATTGAACATGGTGAAGCTAACCGTTTAACTGTTTGGAATACGGGATTTTACAAAAAATGCTTTGTTGCATAGACATTTTTTTTTATGAAATGTGATCAAATAGTTTTATTTTAATTGTGTTGTATTTTTAGCCATTTATGATTTAAAGGTGGTATAAATAACGTTTCACCATCCATGTTCAAGCAGTAAAACAGTGGGACATTTTTCACATCACTATGTTTCGAAGTGTTAACAAGCATTTAAATTTTCAGTTTATGTAGTAACACTATAACGCCACTGTGGAGTCAGGTAAGTATCAATTGTTAGTGGCCGAGGACAGAACACTCTGGTGTTATGCGAATATCAACTGATACTTTTCAGATATTCAATGTTATTGAATTATTTTATATACACAGCGATTAACCATAGTTGGTTAATTCTTGACAAAACCAGCCCGTCGTCAAAGCGTTTAACGTTATTTAGAGGGAAGCCCTAGCAGACAATATTCACGATCACTTAAGTATGTATATTACTCAAACTGATGCTAATATTGACAACGTAAATAAACGTATACTTCAAATTAATATTTTGAGCTATTGAAATATCAGTCATAATATACAATAAATGTAATTAATGAATCAGTACTGAACATATTCTCTGCATATATTTTGATTAACTCAGAGAAGCTAACAATTACAATTTTCGATGAAACACTGGATGGACTAAAATTTGTTCTGACCTCATCTAACCACAATCAATATAAA
The DNA here is from genome assembly GCF_001272555.1 of Dufourea novaeangliae. Classification (NCBI taxonomy): domain Eukaryota; kingdom Metazoa; phylum Arthropoda; class Insecta; order Hymenoptera; family Halictidae; genus Dufourea; species Dufourea novaeangliae. Next base: position 1,461,861 of record NW_015374156.1, on the reverse strand, counting down.
TGTTGCGTAAAAATATAAAATTGTAATTATTTTCGTATCATATCACGATTGAGGAAGAGTTAGCTTGAATATCATATAAAAAGTCTTGTCATGTTGTACAGAACTAATTGTAAGATACCTTCATTAATATGTCTAATAAAATTTAGAAACACAAAGTGTCATCTTTATGTAAGCTCTGAGGCTTAAAGGGTATTCGGGGAAGGGGTGTTACAAAATTGTAAGGTACGTAGTTCTCAATTAAGGGGATTAGGTAACCTCTGATCGATGAGTAACAGTATCCTATTTCTGGTAACTGTTCCGTAACAACTGTTCTTAGTACACCGTTCGAATTTCACATGTTGCTTTGGGTGGGCGCCGTTACGTTCAGTCGGCTCACTTGACGTAAACGAAAGGAGATGTCCCGAAAGAATAACTGGCTCAAATTTCTTTGCACGAAGATTCGTCGGATACACAGACTTGTATTAAATACAATTGGAAAAATAAGTACACAAAAAACAAAAATAAATGATATTTTGTTTTGTTATTTTTCCATATTAAATTACTTATATATAGCTAGAGTACGGGTGTTTATGTAAATATCTATTTTCATGATCCGTTCTACAAAAATCAGAGTCATAGAATAATTACTTTCGATAATGGAAAGGAAGTAATTAAGCCAGAAATATACATGATGACCCAATAACTTTCTTCACATGAAATATCTTCGTTATCTTTAGAGATATGGGAAAACTGTACTTACACAAGTTTTATGATACAATGGGGCCATAACATGCGAGTAGTGTACGATTGCATCGACACAACACCACTTCGAGCACCTCTTCTAATGCAGAACCCGTTGTTTTGTTGCTTTATTTATTGTCGAATGACTTTGTATTTGAGGTCGTTGAAATTATCTACATATCCTCCATTTTACAAGGAATGAAAATGTATAGGATGCTATTTAAAAAACGAGAGGCTACCTTGAAATATTTGAAAACACTCCACTTGCAAAAAAAAAGCTTACTGGCATAGCATGGCCCCTATTGTAGCATACGACATTTCTAAGTAAAGTTTCTCCGTATCTCTGGAAGGAACAAAAATCTTTCAGGTGACCAGAGTTATGAGTCACCCAGTATAAAGAAATTCGATTATTTCTTGTTACGTAAATCCATAAAGCTACATAATCTACTTATAACTAAACTGTGAAATTGCAATTTCATGCAATCATTAACGCAAGTTAATTGTATTATTCATTAATACACTCAACGGTGAACGGCAGCCAATCAAAGCGAGTCGCGAATGGTACAAAAAAGATTTAATCAGGGATAGGAACGTGGAATTCCTAAGTGAGGGATTTTCATTAATATTTCACCGGTTGGACGTTCACTGAATTCACTTGATCGTCGAGCGTTGATTAATTTCTCGCGAATGAGTTATTGTACGTGAGCACGTAAATGTTTAAATCGGATCGGTGACAATGGGGTTACTTCCGCGATAAGCGGCTTAATCCCGTGACCGGCGGAGAAGTTTGCCAAGTCCGCAGTTTTTTGCACGGTTTTATCTGTTTCCCTCCCCTCCCTCAGATCCCACCACGTTCCATTTTCACGAATCGAAATGGGTCAACGCGTCTTGTTTTGAACGCGCGAAGAAGTCTGACGCTATTTCGGCCAATTCTACTTACAGCATTCCGACATTTGTCAGTGGACCAATGTTCCGAGAAATCGTGACACTTCAACGTGCAAAAAGACGAAACAAGAGTGCACGGTGTTGTTCGGTTATAGGGCGAGTTAAGGATTGCTGATGAATTATTTCAGGGTTGCTGATCTTCGAAGCTTATATGATTCAGTTTCGAGATAAGTAGAAGTGGCCCATTTTGACATCTTTCTATTGACGAAACTTTGAGTCTAGCTGTGGCAACAGAAGGTACAACGCAACTTCCTGCGATTTGACTCTATAAGGAATGTACAGTGTTGAAAATTTCATCAAAATCGGTTAACGTTGCTACGAGATACAAACGATTAAAAATGTTGAAAATCGCAGTAGTAAATCTAACAATTTTCACATCTTTTGATGTCTGTCGCTCGTTGCTGTATTAACCGATTTCAATGAAAGTTTCAGTATTTACATAACTAATATAAATCTTCGATATATATTTATTAAATTTTCATTATAGCCTCAGATTAAAAAGTTGTAAAACACGATGTTTATTATTTTCTTCACGATTCGGACCAATTGCAACTTTTTCAAATTTTTTTTTCACATCATTTAGTAAATTAATGTCTCTAACTTCACAAAAAAAAACTCAAGTTATTTGGACCAATTTTAAAAGAGTTGTTCCGTTTTAAAGGGTGTACGAATACATTTTACACTCACTGTATGTTGCAGAAAGTGTACGTCTTTATTAGAATGCTGTGTGACCGTCATGTTTCTCGAGTTGTTATATATAATTATAATATTTATATGATAGTTGCATACAATAATATTTATCGATTTGTTATATTTAAATATACGTAAAATAAATATGAGGCAGAATCCAGCTCCTAGTACCAATAATATTAAAGAAATATATGATATAGAAGAAAATCTCGAAAAAGCAGTTGAACTCATCTGTAGACTGAACCTTTATTGTCAAATATAAAATAACTATCAAGTATGGTCGCTAATAACCAAGAAGTTGATGCGACTTTAAATAAAAAAACTATCTGGCAATTTATGTGGTGCATGTACGGGAATAGAGATGAGAATTATGTACATCTTGATTATGAATAACGTGAACTAGAAATGTCACGAACAGAAACTCGAAATAGAAAGAGCATGCAAATAAAGAACATCGTGTGTGTACCATTCTTCTGTATAATGTATAAAATTTTACAGTTCTTAATAATTCCTTTTAAAATCGGGGGTATGGAATACATAAATAAAGTTACAATTTATCCAGACATACAGGAACAACTCTGCAATGATAAAATTAAAATACAACAGAGTGCTGAAACTTATTCCCAAACAGGTAAAATAAATTAAGCCTGTTGGTAGAAACTTTTAGAGAACATAAATTCACGAGGAATTTAACATGAACGAAGATCATTGAATCAGAATAAAGAAAGACTACGTAAAGTATTTATTTGATTACCATAGAAAATAGTAAAATGATAATGTATCAATTAAACTATTCAAACGATCTCTATAGCATATCAATTGTCACCTGTAACTCGCGTAATTCGTAGTTACGAAGTTCCATTAAAGTGAAGGACATGAAAATCGTAGAAGTTTCCGTTTCATTGAAATTTTCAACTAAGTTATTTCCCATTATTTAATTAACTTAGTCGCCGGGAAAGTTAATTAATGGCGAGCGGCACGGATAGGACGTATTCAAATTTCGCCGCGCAACTTTGTAATATAATATCCCACGTAGTACGCGGATAATACAAATCCGAGAGGTCATCAGAATGTATCTCGGCATTTTAACACTTTCAGTTTATGCCGTAAGTCGTCGCTACTTTTCTTGCATTACCCGAGGGCTTAATTCATAACCCGGGCTTTCGTTCTGCAAACTGCACCGTCGAGATTCCCGGCCGTCTAGTTTTCTTATGTAAATTACGTTTTCACGCCCATGCAATTTCGAATAACCTATAGCCGATCCGGCAACACGCAATTTCACCAGTTAACAGTTTATCGAAGAATGTAGACTATTACAGTAAACTCGTAGAATCGCGGGAAAGTTGGAGCAAAGTGTTTTGTTCCTTTTCTTTGAAACATTTCGTTGCATTGTTCGAAGGTATGAGATGAAACAAAACGATATCTTTTTAAGGATAGTTTAATGTTAACGAGTCATTGTTAGTATCATCGTTAGCAACGTTGTTGAAAATTTGTATAAAATTACGAGATAATTAGTTAGCTTTATTAAACGGAATTATATGTTTCAAGAAGGCACATTTAAGTATATTATTCTATTTTATTTAATAATATATGAGATTGTATGTATTCAAAAACTGCAGATATAAACGAGATCGTTATACAACTATTTTTCGAATGGATTTCCAGGACGGTATTTTTTGATACATTTTTTGGGTGGTCTTTTTCAACTATTGTTTGGATATTCTGTATGGTGTACATGCACGTATGGATATAACCAACTGAAAAGAGCCATACTCGATAAAAAAAAATAAAGTGATTGTTCACAGTAAGTTAATAAATGTTAAGAAATCGGTAGATACATGTATAAATCAGTTGTGTTTAGCTCGAGGATATCACTTCTATTGAATTTTTGAAAATATGTACCATAATTGTTAATTGTAACATCTAGTCTCATACTTTCACCTAATATTACGTATGTATAGGCACTAGTACAAGTTTGAAACAATCATTTCTATCACTTTCTTAAGTTTTCCCTATCATCTCGTATCCAGCATAACCAAGTACAAAATTACATTGATAAAATAGGAGAGTAATAAAAAAAAATTTAACTTCATATGACAACATTGGTGTTCATCCCAGAAGTATTAAAAGTACCACCAACAACAGAGCATTATTAAAAAGTTCGAATATTGATGGATGAAATGTATTTTTCATTTATATTGTTTCTATATAGGCAGTCAATATAGCATAGCATACAAAAATATGACAACAATAAAATTGTTACTCAATTAGTTGAAGATACAGTAAGTAACATTAATCCTATCTTCTTATTGAATGATCGCAGGTAACCATTAATTGCAGAACGTAGAGATTAAAGAATAGTAAACCGTACTTACAGTTAATATGAAATACGACGAACAAAGAACCTATTTAATTTTCTACAATTAAATATTACAAATGCCTCAGTCTCGTAACATAGCTTCGATTAAAGCTGCTCGTGTTTAACATTGGATATTTTTCTTTTGTACATTAACTGGAATTTCATGGAATTCGAACAGATCGAGAATGTTAAGCATTTACTGCATTTTCACAAATTTATTATATATTAAAGTGTTTGCACACACTGTTCCCATTATTAATCTACACGTTATACACGAATTATAGAAAAATTCTCATAGTGTGGCTGAGTGATGTGAAATTCATAAAGATCGCGTTTTTGTTGTCGCGAATAATAAGACTGATTGGAACCTGAGCGTGGATCCTGATTATTCGGAATGAAAATACAAATGAATGAACGTATCAGTGTAAAACTGCCGCAATTTTGAAAATTACCGAGCAGTTTTATGCGAGTTCCCGGAATTAACGATACTGCGACCAAATTGTTTCTCCAAAAATACCGCACCTCTCCCTCCCTCTCTCCCCGGCACGAACATGATTGCAAAAGTAACGAAATTTACTGACGCGTGTGTAATTACAAAAACAACAAAACTGGTCGCAGCGAGCACAGTTAGAAAACTAACAAATTCCGTCAACCAGAACGATTTTCGTTTTGCGTATCGCATCGCAGGAAACCCGTGAAAGCGGCTTCCAACGTCGTTTCAATTTTCACCGTACCATTTATCGTGTTCAAACAGAATTTAGGCGCGACTGGGAAACTCGTCTCACCGTATCCTCATCTATACAATAATTGCATCTCCATAAATCGTGTACTTCATCGGTGCTCACACTTCAACGACTATATTTTCAGTTGTTTAGCGAAAAAGGGAAAATTCATTTTGGTAAAGTCCGATATTTTTTATAAGTTATAAATAGAGGAAGAAATATTCTATGGAAAATAATATTTCCACAACACAATGGCATATACAGTGGTTTATGTGCATAAAGTTTTGTTAGGTACTAAAATTCTATATTGTAAAACTGTATGGTCATGTATCAACTAATTTTTGTAGGTGAAAAATGTTTATAATATTTCTACAATATGATATAAAAATCTGTTGAAATCTGCATATGGTCAATTCAATTCCTTTAGAAATAGAAATATTTATGACAGAAAATTTCACCAGTGCAGCGAGCCAAGAACCAAACCGCGACCTTTTGTTTCTACGTTTGCTGTTAACAGTCGATGATAACTATAATCTGGAATTCTTGGAGAGCTGAAAAGTACGTGCAGGACTCTGGAAGGGAAGGGAAATTTTAGTACATCGCTCTACCTTCCACAATTATATACCAACCATTTTTCCACATGTACACAAACACGGAACACCAATCATGTATAAACGCACCCACAATTTCGAGACACTGAATAATCAATTAAAAATACATAAATTCTATCCAAACGAGTCCACTTCGACAGTCAAGTGAGATTTCAGACATTCATAACAAGTCTGATATACATTTCATACTTTAAAGAACAGTCTACTTTTTATTGTTACTTTCCAACTATCTCAATGACATTAATTTGTTCCTCGGGAAGCGAAGTTCGCAAAATACTCCAATTAACAATTCTCTTAATTGGGCTTAATTCAATATTAACTGCCAGCGACAGTATCGGAATTTTCAATTTCAACATTTTTAACCTTTACTATTAAACTTACTTGATACTTCTACTGTAATTTAGAATGTTTAGTTCAGAGATAATTAAATCAGACACAGCAATAATTCAGATAATAGAGACTTTAATACAGTGATTAAATTGAAATTCGTACTCTCCATTTCTACTTACAACGTAACACAGAAATTCAAAGACATCCAAAGGAGTACATACAAAAAGAACCGAAAACGAAACAAAGCTTTGGTAGTCTGTTCAAGCAAATAAAGCTTCTTTTCATGGCGAGAAGATCGATATGCATATCTGGAATAACACTGCATTCAGACGCTGAGAAAGCTACACGTGCCTTTTTCCATCGTTTTTCTTAACAAAAGCATAACTGTATGCCAGGACAAGGTACCATGCAGTCTTCAACAAGCATGGATGCTACTGAAATTCGAAGTACCACTACCATAGACTGTATTATATAACATTAAAACCACTAGAATATTCAAATTAATTGAGAGAATTGAATCCAATAGTTAAATCATAAAATTAGTCTATTTGTTAATTTGTAGGTTTTAAGAATCTATCGTTTTTGTAACCGTAGCAAGGACATATACAGGGATTCCCCAAAATCCCAATACAACCGGCCGGGTGGTGATTCTACATGCAACAATAATTCGAAAAAAAAAAAGAATAACATTTTTTTATTTAAAGCTTTGTTTTGGAGATAATCGAATTTGAAAATCTGCTGGATACGCGGGCAATTGATAAGTGGAATAAATCTATTGCTAATAGATTATACGCCAATAGTATACGTGGAAGAACAAAGAGTGCCACAAAACAGTTTTATTGAGCAAATCAATTTCTAATACTTTAATCCGTTTCCGTCACTGTTTATATTCAGTATATCAAATCTTTACGTCATACAGACTGCGCCAGCTATTGGGACGGGTTACATCTCAAACTTGGCAAGGGGCAGAAAAAAACTGTTCAGGAAAACGCTGAATAGTAAGCTAATGTTTGTTTTGCAACGATGCATCCGAAAAATGCAAATGCAGGAAAAAGCTGAGTGAAAATTAGATAAAAACTTAGTTTTCCAAAGTGTCCGAATATTAATGTACCGCAAAATCAGCCGTTGTTATGTATAAAATAGAAAATATAATAAGTGTTACAAACTATATAATTAACGTTGTTATTTTTGTTAATTAGACCCTTTATAATAAAGTAATTTACAACTCAATAATTTCTTCCCTTGTCACGAATAAAGTTACAGTGCGACAAAGTTAAAAATTTATAGTGTCCGAATATTAAAGTTACTCACTGTACGTACCGAGCAGAAATCGGGTCGTGATTAGAAATAGGGACATTGAACTTAAACCCCGTCACGCGTCTCTAACCATCGTAACTTCCCCATTAAGTGGCTGCTCCTGCCCTCTCCTAATTCTAAATGTAATTATTCATCCGCTCAAAATCAGGGCCCAACGTCACCCCTGGGTCCCATCCCCCCGTTCCCAGAGACCGCTAAAGCGACAATCGACCGCGCCTGTCCAGTAGATGTTATCGACCTAGAACCTAACGAAACGGTCGCATCAGTCTCATAAACCAGCGTCTGTCGTTAACAGCCGGCATCACGGTGGAAGTGCCGCGCGATCTGCGTTCAATTTGAACGTCCACGATCGAGTGTTTCCGTCCGGTGGTGGAATTCAGACAATTTCGCCGAATCCGTCGGGATCCCGTGCCAAAACCAAAGTTCCGTGGCGACCGAAAAATTCCCTTCCCCTTCCACCATATTGGGACGTGACTCTCGGGGGACAGACTCTTCAGCGCCTTCATCCTCGCAACGGAAACGGCGTCGAATGATCCACGTAACTGTAAGCTGCGTCCTCACTGAAGCAACAACTTTCTGTTGATGCTGCATGTATCTTGAAAAACTGATGGCTTATTACAGAATGTTTCTGCAGATTGCACACTTTTCTTCGTTCTTTTACCATTGATAACAATGAATGCTGCAGCTACAAGTCATCATCAACCATCGTTAGTAGCTTGGAAAAAACTGACTTGCCTGTGGACAATCCGTTGCTAGCAACAAATGTAGTCTCGAGATCCAAAAACCCAAATGTTACTCAGATCATGTTGCTTCAGTCTGGATAACGTGTTTCTGTAAGTAGGTGCTTGTTGGAAATATCTTGAATTAAAACATGCAGCAACAAGAGGCGACGTATAAGGTTCTCGTTGCTCTAGTGTGGACATAGCTTTACATTGCCTCTCTCCCTTTCTCCAAGGGAAGAAGAAAAATATGACGGTTTTAGTGGAGAGCGACATGCAGCGAATACTACTCGTTGGGGCGTTTCGTGCCAGCCCAGAGTTCTTCGCTGCGATGTATCAAATTTCTTCTGCGGATCGACCGCGCATATGATGCGTGAAGCCGTAACGGTCCTCCTGGAGCGCGCGTGATCTCGCCATGCGTCGCCATACGTGCCATCGACGCAAAGGACGACCCTGGTCTCGTTTTTCCGTGGGAACGAATCCGTTCAACAACCGAACGCGCCGCGCCGGTTTCTTTCCCCCCTGGTCGAGAAATATTGCTTTATTTCGGAGCGGAGCCAACGGATATTGCGGACCGTTTACCGGGCCGACAAGCCGCCGTTAACCTTTATCTTATTGGCAAAATGGTGGGGGATAGAAAAAAAAAAGAGAACGGACCTCGGGAAACGAGAGGACTCGATACCGCCATTAGAGAGGGTGAAATATTCTTCGGCTTTAACCCATCAGTTGCCAGGGTGGAGAGGTATTAGGTACTTTTCTTTTCCCATTTTTCCGTCTCTCCTTTCCGGGGACTGCGGGCTTGACAGTGAATTAATTGATTAAGATACAACGGTCTAGTTTGGAATTGGCCCCGGAGTGGGGAAGATTGGTCGTGGTGGGGTAGATGGGGTTGTTTGATCTTCTGTTGAGCCAGGGCAAAGAGATTCTTCGCTGATAGTTCGGACGGAAATGATCGAATAGTTTTGATGCGAATTTATGTAATTGGATTGTTTACTTTTTGGTGGGAGGGGGGTGGGGGTTAACTGAAACTTTTGAGTGCTGTTTGTACATTTGGACTGGAAATGTGAATGGAACTTCTGTAGTGGAAATATTGAATCGGTATACAAATTTTGATGGATTTCCTGCAAATATGATCGTTATGATTTTGTGGAAACAATAAACTATTATGTCGGTATGTATCGATGTCAATATGAATTGTCGTTTAGAATAAAAATTATTCCGCAAAACATTGAGGCATACTGAACGAAGTGACACAGCCATCGTTATGCGAGGGTTAAAATGAAATTGAAAGTGAGTTTTTGGCAAAAGATTTAAAAATGAAAGGAATAAACGGTACAAACAACGCAAAAAAAACTTACGATCTATTTGGAGAAGCCGTTATGTAGTTATGTCAATCACCCTCTGTGGTAAACGGTAAATGTGTTAATATAATTTAATTATATAAATTTTCTAATAATAACATTCCAAGAATATGTTTACTACAGTAAAAATTTCTGTCGAAAATACACACGGTGTAAAGGAATCATTACGTATTTCTTGGAATTATTATGAAATTGTAAATCTAATTATTATTCTCTTACCCTTTTGAAGCAAAACCTATCAGAACTTTTGCTCTGGTATAGTGTAAGGAAAATGATAGGAGGGATTTACGAGTATGCAGGAAGAATTATAATGAGCAGGAGTTATGAAATTGTTTCTTAAAATACAACCCATTTTAGTTTACAGCACTATATCGCAGCATTGTTGATTTTCTTATTTTGCATCATAGATATCAACATTGTAAAGTTATATTAAAAATATCATTAAAAGAAAAGAAATAATAAATACACCTACGTTTCACTTAAAGACAATGTTACATTCAAAAATTGTTTCTTCAAGACTGGTTTATAAAACATTACAATTATTAAAATTCATATTGCGTACCGACTGATTTCTGTCATATAAACTGTCGTTCCCTATAAACTAACAATATATAAAAAAAATCTGTCGCCGGTAATTCCACCAGAGCGAAAAAATTTCATAAAATATTAGCTGCCCGAAGTTTCCACCGAAGAAATTTAAACAAAAACGTAGTATAGACAGTGGATATATTTAATGTCAGTTTAAGTCATGCGGCGGACAAGCAATAAATAATGGCCACGTACGCATAAAATGTCCCGCGAAAAATTACACGATGAAAGCGCGTAAATTCGAGCACGTCTGAGAGAGGAGAAGCGCAGATAAAAATGATAAACGTGTACGTGGAGCGCGTAATAAAAACGAAAATTGTAGGATGCGTGAGTGTAACGTCGGCTTGGAAACGGATGCTCAAGCACCAGGTTTCCCCTCCTTTTAATTTCCCCACGACATTAATTACCGAGCAAATGTAGAAATAACACGTGTTGCTTGTTCGTTGGATCACACCTTGCTGGCCCCTTCCGACGGATTATCCGCGCAACCATTTTCAAAGTTGTTAAATTATTCTAAATATTTGCGTACTGCATCCCCCCGTCGATGTGGTAATCTCTGAAAGCTCTTTTCCCTATATATTGAGTCCGAAGGACATGATGGATTAATATTTTCAATTGATGACTTCTTAATTTTTGGTTGATCCGAAATAATTAAAAATATTATGTGGAATCAGTAGTAAATCCTCTGTGACGAACTTTGTTAGAACCAATAAAATGATACAATTGAGTGGAAATTGGTCTTTCTGCGTCTCCTCTAGTCTCCTGGTCGAAAATAGTAAATTTAATGACTAATAATATTAGAAATAATACTATGTATTTCCGAAGAAATTAATATTTGTATCCATTGTGAGAATATATAAACAAACTATCTTGCTTTATTTCTGGTACCCTGTTTTACCCCGTGATAGGGGCAAGACGGTTTTCCTCTGTTTTCTTTAAAGTTTAATAACTTAAAAGTCTGACTTTATATTGTCCCAAGCATGTGATAAATACTAGACAGTTAATTTATAATTTTATCGTCATTCATAAAGACTTAATTAAGAGATACAATTATCACTTTACTTGCATTTTTCCTTAGTTTCCCCATCATGCCTCTCCCCTTCCCCGCCATACGCTTTTTCTTCACGCGCTAACAGTTCACCCCACTCACAATATCAGCAAAAAAAAAACAAAGAAAAAAAAATAAAAAACGCAATTATGCGTATGGACTTCGCGACCACAGTAACATCAGTAAACTGAGCAACGACGACGAGAGAAACAATCACGTCAAAACTCAAATCTCCCGTCAACACTTTACTTGTCTCGTGTCAATGCGATGAAAAATGACTCCCGATGACGGGCCTTTCGAAACCGGCTGTCTTCACCGCTCTCATGAAAATCGACCCTTCGGGGGGTTGTAATAGACAAAATGATGAATATACGTGACAAGTAATGACAAGTAATGAATTGACGAGTAAATAATTTATCAAGCGCTAGAGAATCATTTTATTCGGGGCGATAAAGAAACGACGTGACGGAAACTGTCAACGATGAGAATCAATGGAGAAAATTCTATTACCTTCAATGTAGGATTCATTAAAAATTTGTACTTCCTTGCTTTGACAGTTGTTATTTGTCTTGAGTAGATTTACTTGTATCGTAGATTTATTTCAATCCCAGATTTATCAAAATTCAATTTCATCTACTTGATTTAATCAGTTCTTGCTATTCGTGTCTACAGTTTCCTCTGAAGGTATTTACCGAGATAAAAATATCGAAAGAGGTTAATTTGATGGAATCACGGTCTGTATATACCTTTTTCTTGGTTTGAATTACAACGTTTTATGCTTGTTGGAAACTGTTAGGTATTTGAGAATTTTCCACCAATAATCCACATTTAAGTACATTGTGGTAAAAAGAATTTCTTCTCCTTAATGTAAAATGTTCACTTAAGAAAATCGAAAATCTTTACAAAATATGAAAAAAAATAGAAAACTCATATATTTATTTCTTTCTTTTATTTTTATGAACTATAGATTCTATGATATTTCATGAGATATTTTCATGAAATAAAAGAAATATTATAGGGTTTGCCTTGGTCCTGAGCCTACAATCTTTAGTTTAACGATCGATGAACTCGTTTAAATCATCTTAAGTGATCTGGAAAATTATATTGAAGATTTTATAAAATTTTTACCTATTGCGTTTGGTCTAAACTAAATATGCGGCGATTAGTTTACGGAATTCGTACCGATAGTAAACTTTTCCTGCGAGGGGAGCTTGTTATAACGAAGCAGCCTAGCCCCCATGAAACGTCCGAATTGAAATATGACTTTTGTTCGGACCTTTTGCGAACCCGCTTTCCCCTTAATGCACCGCAAACAGAAAGTTCATTAGTGCAATTGTTTTAATTGCTTTTTGCATACTAATTTTTTTTGAATGCGCAAGTTATGATAACAGCTAGAAGCTGAAGGAAAGTAATTTTCTTCGGTCTTTCTGAAGAAACAAAAAGTTCTAAGAAGAAATTAGAGTCACGGGGTCATTTCGTATTTCACAACACAAGCTTCACAGGGAAGAAACTTTTTCATTATGCTATGAATACACTTTCGTATTAGTTATAATAAAAAACTTTACTCCCAAATATTCTTCTGGATAAACTTTATCCTACGTTTAATGAAGGTGACCAAAATTTACACGTATTTGAACAAAATACAACAAAAATCGACATTTGTTTAATATTTGTTATGGTGGAGTTTATATTTTCACAGGTAACTTACTAAAAAAGGTTTAAGATAGTTGGCAACTTCCAAGTATGCAGTACAGATACTTTAACTTTTATGAATACAAAAACATATACAAGACTACTTCATGAACTTCATTTATTGTTATAAGAAATTAATGTATAATAAAATAAAAATGGAAACAAAGACGTTACTTTAAATTAAAATTAAAATTTGATAAATTTTTAATTACATATTTAATAACCTGCTTACCACTTGCGAATACTTTATTACTTACAAAGCGATTCGTAAATTAAAATATTCAAGCAGTCACCTATTATTTATGTAAACATTATCGACGATGAATGTTCTAATCTGGGAACGGTTGTTTTAATTGAATTGAAATATGTGTAAGTGAAATTTGTCGGTTTTGAATCAGACACGTTTAAACCACGTCAGTCAATCAATCAACTGTTTGGCTTATATCAACTATCTATATAAATTATTCTGTTCAGATACATTTATGTAATGTTTAGAAGTAAATATAGCGTTAATATAAACACTTAAAAGTCTGCAAAACGCATAAAATATATCTCGAAAGTGTGTGTAACATGTGCAAAAACAATTTTCTATATACCACAAGTATAAAAAAAATAATAAGTGATTTATATTCTTCAAACAGATTTACTTCTTGTAAATATTGCAATAATACTTTTTCAGAAGTTAATTCTATGCCTCTAGACTAAGTATGTTAAATAATTAAGTATTGGAGGATTAATTAGAGCAACACAATCATTATGTTTACGGAATCTTAAAATGTTTATAAAATATATTCATACTCAAGAGAAAGTTCTGTAATTTTTTTCTTGGGAAATTGTGTCAAGGAAGACAATGAATTCGAGATTTCCGTAACCATTAATTAGATTTTGATATCAGTCGAGTGTCATTATAAAGATCCCCATTTGACCCAAATGCACGCGTATTACAGGATGCGAAAAGCATGTTGAGCATTCGCTGCGGTACATACACTCCTGCGTGATCACTAAACCCAAATAATAGTACAGTCATTTCGGAATGATGCGATTATTATACGATGTATCACGTGCAATCAACTCGACGTTCCTGCATATCAGAGTGCACTCGGATTCACTAGGTCTCAGCCGCGAATATTGACGAAGTTGATGGCCACGGAGAAACAATAACCCTAGTATGTACCTACAGTGAGTGTTACAAGTGAGTATACACTTTGAAAGTATGGGATTCATTTATATTTATTTCTCACAATTTAGAATCTAACATAGAAAGAGTTTTCCATCAAACAATTTTAACTACCTTTGTAGTACACTTTTGTGTTTCGATCTCACAAAACGACCCATGGACGTACTTGCAACTGAATTTGATTTTAAAATATTTGAATATCCAAATTGGCCTATAGTGTACTATGAATAAAAACCAACTGTCCTATGCCAGATGTTGCCATGCTGCTCCGGACCATAATAATAGTACATTCACCATGTTTAACGATACTTAAAAATTTTGCGGTTTTAGCTCCGAATTTCTTTTTCTCGAATTTTTTGGCTGCCTATTCATCCCAAACATGTTGAGAAAACTATATATGTACAGCTGTATTATATGGTTTTACAATAATAGGGTGCTACAGAAGTATCACACGTATCTCTGATATCTTAAACCATGGTAACGTGAAGTGAACTTTCTGTTTTAACTACGGTTAGAACTGCAGAGGAACTCCTGATAACATAAGCGTAATTAAATTAACTTTCGTTAAATGAAACTATTAATTTCACTGATAATATGGATAATATGAATTTATTTAGATTTCATTAGCATAATGTATAATGAACATTATTATTGATACTAATTTATTGTTCATACAGATCGGAAGTCGATTATCATATTTAACAAAATTATTACAGAGCCGAACGTTCTAGTAACTTTACTTGACACAATTATAACAGACAATATATTTAACCAATATTTGAATACTTAACGATTTGAATCACAATCGATAGTTCGAGTACTTCAATAAGCTATTATAACTACATCGAGTAGTTAAGTGTTTGCACGAAACCCTAATTTGATCAGTGCGTGAATGCTATCGACTGTAGTAACATCAATATAAGCATTTCACTTAAAATTATATAGACAAAGACCGAATTTGCAAGTGTTAATTAAAAGCTACGTCTTCAGTTTTATACCTTAGGTTCTTTAAATTTTCATTTTCATATAAGAATGACCAAACATAATTATTAGAATAAAAGTTATTAATATTAAAAAAAAACTATATAATTTAATTATCAAGAGACCAACCACTTTTGTGCAGATCTACAGCTCCTACATTAATTTATGTACTACTCAATTTATCTTTATTTTGCAGCCATTGAACATTTAATTAGACTCCTGTTATCGTCATGAAATCGTACTTACGTGGACGGGAACAAAGCCTGATAAGAATAGTGGCTTGGGAACGTTCCTCTGTCAATATCTTTCACGAGACACGTCCTTCCATTGATCTTCTCTCGAACAATGTATCGCACGATACCGGTCCGTATTGAGTCTAACAATGGACTTCTATCGAGGCCGTTGCTTTCTATGAGTAGACTCATTCACTTGAACCGACCGAAGAAATTTTTCCAGGAAAGTGACGTAAATATTTCATATCCACACTGTCAACCGGAGACGTTTTATATATCCAGTGGAGACATTTTCAGCTCTGCCACTTCTTCGTCCAGAAATATTGTATTGATATTGCAGAAATATTACATAAATAATGTCAGTGAAATAGTTCTCAAATTCTCAAGCCTATCCGGATACCGACGTGAATCAAAAATTCACTAAACTGAACGTACGGTCCTGCTATCTTCGTGGACATGCAAATCTAACAGACATTCTCGAAACATCATTGATAACGGAACAGTAAAAAATCTTTGCAGATGCAATTTTATTTGCTTCGAGGATACTATTTAATTTCATTGTGATGCGATATCATGTTTGGCATTTTTACATTATAAAAAAATAAATATACTGTCAAGGTCATCATTCTAAACAATTTTTCCGTATACATGTAACCGTCGCTCGCCTAACCCAGACCTGGACAACATATTTCAAGATGATCAAAATCGGCGAGGAATCGCTAAAGTAAATAATTACTCTGATTTGTTTTAGAATGATATTGTCACTTTTAATAATACGAATAAATACCTCAAAAATTAGCGTTACCGGTTGTTATGTTTTTTAATAGCATTAATATAAAGTTTAATCTATGAAAGTTGTTAGGGGTTAAAGAAAAACTTATACCCGATGAAACGAAGTATTCGTAATCAAAGGATACTGAAGTAAGTGTAAAAGTTATTCTGCTTCTAAAAAGTAACAGCAAACCCACCAATTCAACGTGATTTTAAGTACTCTTCTGGCGTGCACCTTTTGTAAAACAATTTACCCTTTCGTCCTGTTCTGTTATTGTAAACGAGACGATAGAGTCGGGAACACGAGCATACGAAAATTACAAATAAATCATAGGCTGCGTGATTTAAGTGACACGCTGTAAATCCGCCAATTTATCTATCGCCAGGATTTTCGCCTGACGTGCACGCATTTGTTACGTGAAAGCGCCGGCGGGCTCAGCTCTGCGTGACTTTTAACTTTACTCATTTTTACCCATTTTTTTCTTTATTCCCCCTCGATTCCGTGCACGAAGGACACGTAGAAAATATGTATTTGGAACGTGGCGAGGAGAAGTAATGGAATCGACTATGGGTACATTAAAAATATTTCTACAAGTACGATAGCGTTAACGTGCCTCTATCATCAGATAGAGCAGTTTCATTTACTAAAGCATACCAAGGGTGCACTTGATTTCCATTGAATTAAAAAGTGACCGCTAACAGTTATTGACTACTGTTGACAGAAACTATTCGATTGTACTCACACTAAACTTGTGTATCATATTTAGATGAATAGTGAAAATTGACGGCAGGAACTATTTTTAATCATTTTTAAAATTATACTAATATTGCCAAAAATGTCTAATGCTACATGTTCATTCGGAAATAGAGATTTAAGAACAACAATTCTCCGATAGTTTCCTCTCAAATAATTGACACGTTTACTGTTATAAGTAGACTACGAATATTTCAAATATTAATTTTTGCGACATATAAAACGCGAGTTTCAAACGGAAAAAATAGTTGTATTAGTACACCTTTTATTTACAACCTAAGAAACATTCTAACTGATAAAATTACGTTTTCATTCGAACATTTATGAAATGATTTATGACATTTGCGTCATCTATTAACAACACTGTTTAATACATAAAATACCGTAGCAGAAAGGTCTACTCTATCACATACTATGATTACATTTTCTCCTAGCCCTTTAATTTTTGAAATAAATTGTAGAATATCAGCAAACATTGATACGTTTTCGGTGTTCTTTTCACTTTGATCATAATTTAAACATATTTAGATGTCGATAATATAATAGCAATTTACATAATTTTGTACGGAATAGTCCAGAGAATTATTTCGTGACAGAATCAACTGAATAACCATTACTGTAAACCCACAACACACCTTCAAATTTGAAAATTTCCAATTTCTTTAAAAACTCGACGTGCTCAGGAAAAACGTTCTGCAAATTCGTATTCAGCTCATAAAGCTATATCAGAAATACCTATAAACAGTTATGAGATAGAAACAAAAATTAAAATTTATTGAACACTGTAACATACAAGCAGTGAGTGAATTTTATACTCGTTCATCGCATTAAGATTCGATCATTCTCTACCATTATGGAGACCGTGTACCACGAGGTCCATAATTCCGCATAACACATTTCACGAACCGTCATATGAATTGTAATCACGTTCTGCTGTACGAAAAATGTCACGGAAACTGTCCGCGCCACGGAAGATTATTCCAAAGCAAAAGGGGGTTTCCGAGCTCGAAGAACGCTTTTCATTTCGCAAATACCCGGGCTTGATTTTCCGGTTTCAAACGGCTCCTTTCTCCGCGTAGAAGAGACGGTCCAACGTTTCGCAACGATAGATAACGAAGTTCAAAGGATTTTTGGCAAATCTGCGACTGTCTGGTATCCTCCCAGAGCGCAGGTGAACTGACATTCAGTACGGCCGACTGTTTGTGCCGCATTGTCCTGTGTTCCGGTCGCTGGACCGGCGTGGATTAGTGCATCATTAAAGGATTCGAGGACGCACGGGTATAACGAGATCCTTCTACCGTTGCTCCATGAAAGAACGACAAAAGAAGACGCGGTTCCTTTGCATTTTGCAAGTCGTTTCCCGGCTGTTTACCCTCCCGCAGTATAAGTTGTCCCTATTGTCAAGTCCTCTTATTCCATAAGTCACCGGCTAACTGTTCCGATGAAGAATTATCGGAGGAATTATTACGAAGAGAGGAGCGCAAGTAAAATCTTCTTCGAACGATGACGTTGACGTTCGAACGATTGTTTAACGGATACAAATATTTCGTACGATCAGTGTGAACGTTATTAAGGATGGGCTGCTGAAAGTATTGATGGTGTAAGGCAATTTTTAATAAATTTTAGTTAACAACTGTTGCATCAGAGTTTGAGGAAAAATTAATTGAGAAGTTCGGTTGATGGCCTTGGAACACTGGACCGCTTTGCTCGTTATTATTTAAATTTGTAAAACAGAATTTCTTCTTTTGAATTCCAACTTATTCTTTTATTAATGTAACTTTAACTATTTTAAGTAAATTTTCAAATGTTTAAACAAATTATTGAGTAATTTATAATTATGAAATATATTTATTTAAGGAATCCCTTCCTATTGTCGAACTTCTCAAATTTATTCTAACTTCATTTCTAATTCGTTTCGCTATTACCTAAATTCAATTCACACTTCGCGCTTCTAAAGTTATTTCATAAAGTTGTTACATGTACAATACATCATAGGGAGATAGTCCCAACTTCGTTCTATATTTTGCATACATGTTCTACCTATGCACATATATCTAGAAGACTGATATGTAACTGAACGAGAGATGGTGAGTATACATATCGTCTCAATATGAGTTGATCTATGTACATCAATATAATTATCCTGATACACTCAGTATACTCAGTATAATCATCATACCTGATTATGATGTTATGGTACACAGAATGATTATACTCAATGTAATCAATATATCCAGATTCACTCATATGAACGTGTATATCAATTCAAAGGGGAGGGGGTAGTTTACAAGATGTTTTCTGAAACTATAAATGTCTCAAAAGCATATTTCTTAATTCACACAATCAATGCTTTCAAAGGCTCATGCAATGATTCAATTGAAGAAAACATATTCCGTCGCTAAAATGTGTTTGTTTCTCCGTTGTATTAGATGTACCAGTAACTATTAATACAGTATTTCTTTCAACCAAAATTTAGTACCATTTACAAGGATATCAGAAATATATGCTTCTTTACGAATACAATGTATATTCGTAACTTTCATTCAACATATTACGTCACTTTTATTAGGAAAAGACATGCAAAAAGGAGTGAATTAGTTATTCAATATTCTATTTTGTAATCTAGTAATTATTATGTTAAAAGAACCATCCAAATATTGAAAAGAAGATACACCAACGTGATTCACTCTGAATACATATGTAGTTTGAAAGTGATTGTAGTATAAAACATCGCAATTACCATGAGCCCCCAATTACTTCGAATATTACATAGATGATTACTTAAAGTCGAAAAGTTTCGTAAGTTTGGCTTAGAAGATGATACGCGACGTACATCAAAGTAACACCGCACTAGAGAAGTTTCAAGGCTTCAAAGTTTCGAAAACTTGCGAGACTGCTAAGATTTCGGAAAAGCTTTTATAACTTCGGAGGCTCCCATGGTTACGAAGACTTACAAGACTTATGGCATAATTTGACTTCTAATAACCAATTATCGAAATGAATCGAAGTTCTATGTGATTGAATTGTTTCACAATTTGCACATGACGACCCTGAGTGGCCAGCACTAAATGACAATTAATGTTGTCCCAGACAGAATGCAGAATGAGAACACAAAATACTTTATTATACAATTAGTGTATTTCTTTATTCGACAAAACCCTTAACAAATGCTGCACCTATATGATAAAAATCAATGTTCCTACTTCCACTACACACACAATTATGCATATATTTAGTATTTAATATAATATTCTACTTAAGCCTCCATTTTCAAAAAAGCAACAGTTCTAGAAGTAAAAGTTTTGTTTATTCAGAACAACACATAAAATTGTACTTCTCAACAAATTCACCACGATATGGCACATATTTGTTCCATGCTGTACATATGTTCCTATGATATATGACTGTGAACTATCATTGCATTGTTAATCCAGAAACATTATTCAGCAAACAGCTATAATTTTATCAAAGGAAGTGAAATTTTTGAAAATCAATTCTTATCTACTAATATCTACTGATTGTAAATAAAAAGATCTATATGTGTTTTATAAAGCCCATTTGATTTCTTTCGAACTTGACACGATCCAGTTTTAGAAACTAATCAATGTTCTACGTTTTACTTTCAAGAATTCTTGCAGACTGTAGTAGTACGTTCGAAGTGTGTATGGAACATAAGATTGGAAATAGGGATTTTTCGAACGGTTCATAGATTTATCGTGCGTTTTCAAAAGTTACATTGCGTATAACGTACTGGTATGTAACTCAGGGACATTGAACAAGTTCGTAATCTCGAAGAAACCAGCCCGTAAATCTCGTATCCTTTCGACCGAGCTTGGCATTCACATGGATTTAAGATGGGTTTACGATACGGAAGAGAAAGCTAGTTGACATTCTCCGAACACACTGGGCGCCTTCGAATTGCATGTTATTCAAAGACGCAAGGATCTCGTCTTCAGAACTCGCAGTCTCCTGAAGCTTACATCTTCTATCTTCGAAAAATTGGAATAGTCAAATACACTAGAACGTTCACTATCGAAACTGATCAGGTAACATGAAATTCGAATGACAACATTTTGTGGGTAATTGAAGACGATCTCGGTTATTATACAGCTCATTATTCAACTTTCATAGACAGGGTGTAGCAGAAATGTCGATGCAAGTGAGCACTAAATGGTTCCTTGGGTAAAAATGAATTAAAAGGACAAGATGAAGCTTCTTTGATATTGAAAATTTGCCTGATATACAGGATGATAAAACATGGGTCTAAGAACTCTGAGAGATTACAATACACACCGAGAAGAGTACAAAATGTCTGGGCAACGTAGGTCCTAAAATAAATCCTTTCAAAGAAAAATACAAAAGTTCATTTTCACGCACTCTTCCTCCAAGTTCAATACAAAATTCACATCTACGGATTACTGATCGAGATAAGTACATTTTCAAATGTTTCTTCCTAATCAATTTTTCTGTTTACACTCAATATATTACGAAGAGACTCACGATGTCGAATGTTCATAAATATAAGTTAATTTTACACTGAAAAGACTGTCTTCGGGACCTCTGTTGATTAGATACTTTTTACTCCTGTTGGTGAATAGGTACTATAACATCCTAATGTCTTAAACCCCGTTTTTATCGCCTTGTATATTACGTGTTTCGACTAATACTAAACAAAAACGATAACTAATAACCGGAAACGTTAGCAAAGTCCTAGTCACTTGCAATCGTATTTCAGAGACTCGAAATCTAAGCTTCGTATGAAAGGATTTTCATTCTGTAGTTTCAACTTATTTTTGCTTGTCGAATTATCTCTTCACCGTCTCTACTGCTATTCCTAATTAGTCCACGCATCCATGGTACACAAAGGGGCACTAAGCTTCGTAAAATAAAAAACTAATTCACTTCGTTCAAAGAAACTCTCAACAAAGAACACAAACTTGTACACAGAACCAGTTATTATAAATTAATCCATCGAAACGTGATTTTGCGGTACTGCAACTCACCGATAGGTAATAATATCAAAACTTTATTTCCGCTAAAACATTAAATTCAGCAACTCCGTCGATAAGAGACGGATGGCTGCGGAATAAAAGTAGTTGGGGGGTGCCACGAGAAGGAGAACGGCAGCCTTGTTCTAATTAAACCGTACAAAGTTGCGTCGGTGTACAAGCCTGTGTGTCGCTTCCGTGGAATACTTCAGCCAACCAGCCGCCGCCCTTTAAAAGTTCCGATAACTTCCGTTGTGGCCCCCGCAATTCCATTTCATCTCCGTAATTGAAATGGCAAGTTAGTTCGACCTCGAAACAGCTTCCTTGTATTTTCGTAACGAGGAAGTTTGCGGCGCTATTAAATAACGCCTTAATGATCCCCCCCGCAGCCAATGCGATGCGGACCACCCTCCTACTACTTCGAGCCGGTTGAATTTTTGCCGGAGCACGAACCAACCCCCTAACACCCTCCCCACTCTGTCCTAACTTCGGTCCCCCCATCAACGGTACAAATTGAGCGACCGAACTTGTGGCTGTTTAATTCGTCGCAATTAAACGGGGCCTGCATGCGGGACACTTTAAAAAGGAACGCGGGAAGGTGTTGAAAACGCGAGATACTTTAATTAGAACGGATCCGATTTATAAACTTCTTCGCGGCTGGGAAGCCTCTCACGCGCGAGGAAGAAAAAATTAAATATATAATCCACAATTAAATAAACAGAGGAGCGCACAATTTCCAGGTTTACCTCTTTAGGTTCTGCTACGTAGAGAAAAGCCGAGCCGCGTTTTAAATTCGACGAGATTAAGGTGTAAGGGTAAGAAGGGATTAGACGCGGTCAACGGATATCCTCTGTGCCCGTAAATATTTCTGGGTGCGCGGAAATGTTTCTTGCACGGGCAACGCGGCTTCTAATGGTAGAATTTTTGTTACCAGTGGGACATTCGAAGTGTTTTCGTCCGCCCTTCTTGGTATATTGTGATTGAAATACTTGGATGAAAACGCTGTTCGCATGTAAGTTGTAGAAGCAGCTAATTGATAACATTAGCTTTTGCTAGCTTATTCTGGAGTCTCTAACAAACATTTTATATTAATTAAATGTTATAAAAATATTAGTGAACATTTTAAATATTTTACGTGGTTTTTCGTAATGGTAAAATGGGTCTCTGAAAAGTTGATTGAAACTGGTTCATTAAATTCTCAAAATGAGGTTTGAAATACATTTTTTAGAAGGTTCATTAATTCTGAATACGAGGGTTGCCTCTTATATTTCGGGAATGGGCGATCCTAGTGCTGCCATCTGGAAACCGACGTCTCTGTCGTAAAGTTCGACTTTTTTGTCAGTATTCGTACTACGAACGTTTTGACGTACAGACGTTATTTGTGTTGTTTACAGTGACTCGAAAAATTTATCTCGGCCAAAAAATGGAGTTAACTCGTGAACATTTCCGTGCGATTATTTTTTACAATTTTCGACGTGGATTATCTCAACAACAATCAATCGATGAACTTAATTCGACTTTTGGCGATGAAGCACCATCAAAAACCACTGTATATCGGTGGTATACCGAATTCAATCGTGGCCGTCGTTCGCTCAGTGACGAATTTCGTGAAGGTCGTCCAAAATCGGTCGTTGTTCCAGAAAACATTGATGCTGTACGTGAACTGATATTGCAAGATCGTCATGTGACTTATCGT